>NC_088407.1:19636592-19891162 GCF_034236695.1 Oncorhynchus nerka
TCCTTCCAGTTTGAATTGAATAATACAGGTACAAATGGTGTAAGTACAATTGAAGTCCGATACCTGCAACCACATAGCATGCAAACATTGAACCACAAACAGAACAAGCATTTCCTAATTCTTTTAAAAACATAAGTATATTTTGTGCTTGAAAACTGCATTATGTAAGATGGCACTTACAAAAACACATGAAAATAAAACTTTTATTTACACTACCGTTGAAAAGTCTGGGGTCACTTAGAAATGTCACTTAGAAATGGTCTTGTTTTTGAAAGAAAAGCACGTTTTTTTGTCCCATTAAAATAACATCAAATTGATCAGAAATACAGTGTAGACATTGTTAATGTTGGAAATGGCTATTGTAACTGGAAATGTCTGATTTTTTATGGAATATCTTTTGAACAGTAGTGTACCTCTCCCAATATAATGTAGTATATATTCTGTAGTACATACCTCTTCCAAAATAATGTAGTGTATATTCTGTAGTACATACCTCTCCCAATATAATGTAGTATATATTCTGTAGTACATACCTCTCCCAATATAATGTAGTGTATATTCTGTAGTACATACCTCTCCCAATATAATGTAGTATATATTCTGTAGTACATACCTCTCCCAATATAATGTAGTGTATATTCTGTAGTACATACCTCTCCCAATATAATGTAGTTTATATTCTGTAGTACATACCTCTCCCAATATAATGTAGTATATATTCTGTAGTACATACCTCTCCCAATATAATGTAGTGTATATTCTGTAGTACATACCTCTCCCAATATAATGTAGTATATATTCTGTAGTACATACCTCTCCCAATATAATGTAGTATATATTCTGTAGTACATACACCTCCCAATATAATGTAGTATGTATTCTGTAGTACATACCTCTCCCAATATAATGTAGTATATATTTTGTAGCACCGAGTTAGTAGTGTGGTACTGCATAACTTCCAGTTAGACAAATTACTGTAGATATCGATTCAATGGGTTCAATATCCTTTTGAATTTAGATATGGAGAGTTCCTATGAGACCCATGAAACCAGACAATGAGAGAGACAGATAGCTGGCTGCTATCTGAGGATGTTAGGCGTGGAGGGAAAGGGCTGCCTAAGTATGGTCCCCAATCAATAGCTTACTGCATATTGTACAATAACATGATTTAAATACTGTTTGGTGCCAACTTTAACTAGCTTAGAATTATTTTTATACTTAATTATACATGTAAGTTATTGTAACTGAACCCAACACTCATTGTATTGTATTGAGTTGGGGCGGTAGGGTAGCCTAGTGGTTAGAGTGTTGGACGAGTAACCGGAAGGTTGCAAGTTCAAACCCCTGAGCTGACAAGGTACAAATCTGTCGTTCTGCCCCTGAACAGGCAGTTAACCCACTGTTCCTAGGCTGTCATTGAAAATAAGAATTTGTTCTTAACTGACTTGCCTACTTACAGTGCCTTGCGAAAGTATTCGGCCCCCTTGAACTTTGCGACCTTTTGCCACATTTCAGGCTTCAAACATAAAGATATAAAACTGTATTTTTTGTGAAGAATCAACAACAAGTGGGACACAATCATGAAGTGGAACGACATTTATTGGATATTTCAAACTTTTTTAACAAATCAAAAACTGAAAAATTGGGCGTGCAAAATTATTCAGCCCCTTTACTTTCAGTGCAGCAAACTCTCTCCATAGGTTCAGTGAGGATCTCTGAATGATCCAATGTTGACCTAAATGACTAATGATGATAAATACAATCCACCTGTGTGTAATCAAGTCTCTGTATAAATGCACCTGCACTGTGATAGTCTCAGAGGTCCGTTAAAAGCGCAGAGAGCAACATGAAGAACAAGGAACACACCAGGCAGGTCCGAAGTACTGTTGTGAAGAAGTTTAAAGCCGGATTTGGATACAAAAAGATTTCCCAAGCTTTAAACATCCCAAGGAGCACTGTGCAAGCAATAATATTGAAATGGAAGGAGTATCAGACCACTGCAAATCTACCAAGACCTGGCCGTCCCTCTAAACTTTCAGCTCATACAAGGAGAAGACTGATCAGAGATGCAGCCAAGAGGCCCATGATCACTCTGGATGAACTGCAGAGATCTACAGCTGAGGTGGGAGACTCTGTCCATAGGACAACAATCAGTCGTATATTGCACAAATCTGGCCTTTATGGAAGAGTGGCAAGAAGAAAGCCATTTCTTAAAGATATCCATAAAAAGTGTCATTTAAAGTTTGCCACAAGCCACCTGGGAGACACACCAAACATGTGGAAGAAGGTGCTCTGGTCAGATGAAACCAAAATTGAACTTTTTGGCAACAATGCAAAATGTTATGTTTGGCGTAAAAGCAACACAGCTCATCACCCTGAACACACTATCCCCACTGTCAAACATGGTGGTGGCAGCATCATGGTTTGGGCCTGCTTTTCTTCAGCAGGGACAGGGAAGATGGTTAAAATTGATGGGAAGATGGATGGAGCCAAATACAGGACCGTTCTGGAAGAAAACCTGATGGAGTCTGCAAAAGACCTGAGACTGGGACGGAGATTTGTCTTCCAACAAGACAATGAGCCAAAACATAAAGCAAAATCTACAATGGAATGGTTCAAAAATAAACATATCCAGGTGTTAGAATGGCCAAGTCAAAGTCCAGACCTGAATCCAATCGAGAATCTGTGGAAAGAACTGAAAACTGCTGTTCACAAATGCTCTCCATCCAACCTCACTGAGCTCGAGCTGTTTTGCAAGGAGGAATGGGAAAACATGTCAGTCTCTCGATGTGCAAAACTGATAGAGACATACCCCAAGCGACTTACAGCTGTAATCGCAGCAAAAGGTGGCGCTACAAAGTATTAACTTAAGGGGGCTGAATAATTTTGCAAGCCCAATTTTTCAGTTTTTGATTTGTTAAAAAAGTTTGAAATATCCAATAAATGTCGTTCCACTTCATGATTGTGTCCCACTTGTTGTTGATTCTTCACAAAAAAATACAGTTTTATATCTTTATGTTTGAAGCCTGAAATGTGGCAAAAGGTCGCAAAGTTCAAGGGGGCCGAATACTTTCGCAAGGCACTGTAAATAAAGTTAAATAAAGGTCAAGTAAAAAAAAATAAAAAAAATAAAAAAAGTTGGAGGCATAGGCTAGTAGTGCATATTGCATTCAAAAATACACAATCTATAAATTCATGACAAAACCTTTTGGAACTTGCTAACTTTCATTCATTTCGAATAACGTCATCATGGAGTACATTTTTTTGTCACTATTGTTTTGAACATTTGTTTTAGGACTAAAGCCCGACTGAGTGTTCTACTCAATGCATTGTCAATTGCCGCTAATGAAGATTTAATCAAAAGTGCATTACAGTGGCTTTGAAACACAATGACATCTCAAAAGGAGGCAAATAATAAACAGGAAAACCTTTTGTCATCATTGGGATGTTATCAGATTGGCTTTAGATGCAATATAACTTTAGCTAGCTAGCTAAGATTAAGGGGACAGCACTGCATTTTAGCTTGCTAATGTTAGCATTGCTAGCTATTTTTTACAAACTTGCTAGTTAATGGCAACATTGTTGTCTCTCTAAAGTCAATTTGACAACATCATAATGATGGCAAAGTTGTTTCCTACTAATCATTTGCCTACTTTAGCATTGTCATCGTATTTCCAAACCACTATAGTGTCAGTTAGATCAGCCCCCGTTCAGTATGACTGTGCCCCAATCTACGTTGGGGATCAATATGGCTACGGCATCTGTAGAACATTGATAACAAAAGCAACGACGTGGGCGAGTGACGGAGGTGCAAACCGTGAATAAAAGCTACAAGCATATTATTTAGAATAACACATTACACATTTTACACACTATACCTAACCAATGTCATATTGCGTTATTAGCTCATGATCGCAAACAAAACATTTGTACACTTGGTGAATATAAAAGTATAGCATATATGGAAGAGAAGGATAACAAAATCAATCAATCAAATAGTCACTGAAAAGACCCAACACTCTAACAAACCAGTTGACGAAACATAGTTTGGTAGTTTCTCCTCACAGCCTTAACAGCTGATTTGATTCTAGGTGCTTGGATGAATAGTTTGGTTCTTATACGATGTTTACATTATCTTTCCGTGTTATTATTTGGTCCAGACTAGGCCTATGGATAGTAGAGTGCCATTCCTGTCGTTGGTTCATATATGTCACCTGGTTGGTCTATAGGCTACTGTACTGAGCTGTACGATGGCCACAGTGTCAGAACAGTACTCTACTGTCTATACCACAATAAGACTGTCGACAGTGTGTGTGTGTGTGTGTGTGTGTTCCACACTCTGCATACTGTGTGTGCTCATGCATCCAGGGCCGGACATACTAATTTGCATAGATCCCAATCGCACCTAGTCTAGGCTATAACACATATACGGTCACACAGACAGAATCTACACTACTAACATCCCAACCAACCTGCACTGTATAAACGGCATCATGAAAGGATATATTTTAATGAAGTCCAATAAAGCCACTATACGCTATAGTGCACACACACACACACACACACACACACACACACACACACACACACACACACACACACACACACACACACACATACACACGCATACACACACAAACACACACGCATACACACGCATACACACATACACATACACACGCATACACACACATTCACACGCATACACACACACACGCATACACACACATGCACGCCCGCACACAAACACACACACATACACACACACACGCATACACACATACACATACACACACATACACACACACACATACACTCACACGCATACACACACACGCATACACACACACACATACACACACTAGGCCATGGCTGCCAGTCAGTGGTTCAGACAGAGTGGTTTGCCCTAGCGGGGAGCCGCAGAGGGAGGACAATGCTCCTTCTGTGTGGCTGGAGTGTCCACGGTATCAATGACTCTGCGAGCAACTGTGTCCGGCCGATCCAACATGGCCACCCACAGCAGGCTCTGTTGATGCTAGATCCTGGGTTAGTTAGAGCCGTAATGTCTCTTTGTTTGTTATGTTCAGTTTCACCCTTATGTAAATGTAAAATGTACGTTGTTTTGGAGTCCGGAATCCAGTTTCTGGACAGAAAGGGATGAGAGTTAACAGAGAGAGGTTGAGAAAGGCTTGGGTGTTAGATGTTTGCCAGAAAGAGTTCTGTGGCACATCATGTGTGTATTCAGGTAGAGTAAGATTGAGTCATCTCAATACAGTCTTCTCTAGAAGAGAATGTAGATTACAAGGCGGCTGGTTTGGAAGTTAAAAGGAGAGGGGGGGGAGATTGCGGGTTGACAGGGCAGAAGGAAGGAAAGGAAGAGAAAAGGAGATATAGAGGAACAGAAAGAGATGACAGTAGGTGTAAGATAAGATCACTCGTGTTTGTCGCTGAGATCAAGATTACACTGCAGTGGAAGGAGACTGATGCTGTAGAGACAAACAGCAACCATAGCATTTAAAGCACAGTGTGAATGTGGTTGCTTGTGTATATGTGTGTGTATGTGTGTGTGAGTGAGTGAGGGAGTGTGGGTATGAGTGTGTGTAACTCACCTGTGTGTGTCCCCTCCCAGACGCTGGGGATTCCCCCTCCTTCTGACTGCCAACAGAGGAGGAGTCTGAACAGCTACTGTGAACTATAGAGAGCGAGTGAGAGAAAGAGAGGGAGAGCAAGAGAGCGAATGAGTGAATGAGAAAGGGAGATAAAGAGGGATTTGGAGAGAGAGACAGAGAGAGAGGGAGAGAGAAAGACAGAAAGGATGAGGGAGGGAGGGAGGGAGGGAGGGAGGGAGGGAGGGAGGGAGGGAGGGAGGGAGGGAGGGAGGGCAAGAAAAAGAGATAGAGAGGTGGTGGGGGAGGGTCAGTGGCCTGCCAATAAAGTGTTTATAATGAAATTAAAATTGGATCACCGCAGAAAGACAGAGGACAATTCTATAAAGTGAAATATTACTATTCACAGGGAGATACAGTTGAAGTCAGAAGTTTACATACACTTAGGTTGCAGTCATTAAAACTCGTTTCTCAACCACTCCACAATTTTCTTGTTAACAAACTATAGTTTTGGCAAGTCGGTTAGGACATCAACTTTGTGCATGTCACAAGTAATTTTCAGATTATTTCACTGTATCACAATTCCAGTGGGTCAGAGATTTACATACACTAAGTTGACTGTGCCTTTAAACAGCTTGGAAAATTCCTGTCACGACTTCCTCCGAAGTTGGTCCTTCTCCTTGTTCGGGCGAAGTTCGGCGGTCGACGTCACCGGACTTCTAGCCATCGCCGATCCACCTTTAATTTTCCATTTGTTTTGTCTTGTCTTCCCACTCACCTGGTTTCAATTCCATCAATTACATGTTGTGAATTTAACCCTCTGTTCCCCCATGTCCTTGTCCGGTACTGTTTATTGTAAATGCACGTTATGTCTGGTGTGCGTCTTGTTTTGTACTCATTTATTGATTGTTCTGTTTTCCGGTGGTTTTTATTATTAAACTGCGCAGTTAGAAACACCATTTTTGCCCTCCTGCAACTTCTCTGCCGCTAGTACGCACCCCTTACAATTCCAGAAAATGATGTCATGGCTTTAGAAGCTTCTGATAGGCTGATTGACATCATTTGAGTCAATTGGAGATGTACCTGTGGATGTATTTCAAGGCCTACCTTCAAACACAGTGCCTCTTTGCTTGACATCATGGGAAAATCAAAAGAAATCATCCAAGACCTCCACAAGTCTGGTTCATCCTTGGGAGCAAATACCAAATGCCTGAAGGTACCACGTTCATCTGTATAACCAATAGTACGCAAGTATAAACACCATGGGACCAAGCAGACGTCATACCGCTCAGGAAGGAGACGCGTTTTGTCTCCTAGACATGAATGTACTGTTGTGCGAAAAGTGCAAATCAATCCCAGAACAACAGCAAAGGACCTTGTGAAGATGCTGGAGGAAACGGGTACAAAAGTATCTATATCCACAAACGAGTCCTATATCGACATAACCTGAAAGACCGCTCAGCAAGGAAGAAGCCACCGCTCCAAAACCGCCATAAAAAAGCCAGACCACGGTTTGCAACTGCACATATCGTACTTTTTGCAGAATTGTCCTCTGGTCTGATGAAACAAAAATAGAACTGTTTGGCCATAATGACCATCATTATGTTTGGAGGAAAAAGGGGGAGGCTTTGCAAGCCGAAGGACACCATCCCAACCGTGAAGCACGAGGGTGGCAGCATCATGTTGTGGGGGTGGTTTGCTGCAGGAGGGCCTGGTGCACTTCACAAAATAGATGGCATCATGAGGGAGGAAAATTATGTGGATATATTGAAGCAACATCTCAAGACATCAGTAAGGAAGTTAATGCTTGGTCGCAAATGGGTTTTGTAAATGGACAATGACCCCAAGCATACCTCCAAAGTTGTGGCAAAATGAACAACAAAGTCAAGCTATTGGAGTGGCCGTCACAAAGCCCTGACCTCTATCCTATAGAAAATGTGTGGGCGAGCAAGGAGGCCTTCAAACCTGACTCAGTTACACCAGCTCTGTCAGGAGGAATGGGCCAGAATTCACCAAACTTATTGTGAGAAGCTTGTGGAAGGCTGCCCGAAACGTTTGACCCAAGTTAAACAATTTAAAGGAAATGCTACCAAATACTAATTGAGGGTATTTAAACTTCTGAACCAATGTGATGAAATAAATAAAAGCTGAAATAAATCATTCTCTCTACCATTATTCTGACATTTCACATTCTTAAAATAAAGTGGTGATCCTAACTGACCTAAGACAGGGAATTTTACTCAGATTGAATGTCAGGAATTGTGAAAAACTGAGTTTAAATGTAGTTGGCTAAGGTGTAGGTAAAGTATCTCGTTTTACTGTGGATAGAGATACAATACACATCAGGTAATCATATGGTCCGTTAAGGTGTGTGTGAGTGCATTTGTACCTCTGTCATTCAGACTGTAGATAGAGTCCATTTCAGATGTTTCTGGTGCTCCTGTGACATCTAGCAGTATCTTACTGGACAGACCAATACACATGGTCTCTATCAGACATGAGAGAGAGAGAGAGAGAGAGAGAGAGAGAGAGAGAGAGAGAGAGAGAGAGAGAGAGAGAGAGAGAGAGGCTTATACATACAGTGGATGCATCTATAAGAATGCACACCTGTGTAGTAGATGGTTGGAGTAAGATTGGTCACATGACCACGTGACAGGTTAGAATGAGAAAGGTTAGATTAGAATGTTGTGAATGAGGGTAGAGAAGGGACAGGTGACTGTTCAGGTGTCATACCTGTGCTATGGATACACATACACAAGCACACAGTCTAGGCTATTGATTAGAACTTAGTACGATGAACAGGTCCCTAGCGGGCCAACACCATATGACACGTGTTACACACAATGGCAATTTCAAAAGAGAGAGAGATAGAGTACGCGAGAGAAAAACACAATTGGGTGCATTTGTCAGTTATGATTATTTCAACCCCAACCTTGCCCCAAACTACCGCTCTTATGGGTCAGAATATAACAATGTAATTACGTGTTGAAGGTCTCTGATTGGGGGGGTCTCTGCGTGGACCGTGGTTCCAACTTCTCTGATGATGGTCCATCTTCGGTTACCGGGTGTAACTCTGTTTCTCCTCCTTTCTCCTCATGTTAGTGTCCTTTCTTTTAGTGGTCTGTTTCCTCGCACTTGCTCTGAAAAAGGGGTCTTCGGAGGAGGGCTAATCAGCCGTGGGGATGGTTCCAGCGTGGGAAGGAAAACAGTGTAGACACACGATTCCTTGGAGAGTGGTGACCGGGTGGTCCTGCTTGAATTCACCCACGTTAGATACGGCTACTTGTCCGTAGAATAGGTTGTAAAAAGGTTATTTTGTCCTCCTCAACCTCGTGTTGCGTTTTGGGTTTTGCTCACCACTCATACCTTGGCTGCAGCTCAGGGTCACTTAGTCTAATATGTTCATTCTTAACTCACAGGTTTTATACCTTCGGGTCAGAAATGGGCATTTCCGCCTTCAGGGCAATTCTCTGGGCATACCAAGTTATGAGGCAAGGTCTGGATTTTACTCAGCTCCAATTTAGACAACTAACTTCACATTTCATCTTTACAAAAACATTATATTTTTTCTGAACATTTTCCACACAAATGTACAATATGTAAACATCAGGCACATATTAGGAAAACTCTTAGTTACAAAGTTTTCATTATAACGTCGTCCTTTAACTTTTAATAATATAACAAAACGACATTCATTTTCGTATTCCATCTATCGTCATTACCACCATTGTGGCTGACGAAACCTATTGTCCCAAAGTCCATTTATTGCATGTTAATGTTCTGAGGCCTGTTCTCCATAGTGAGAGGACAAAGGAATTTTGCCTGCTGCCTTAAGATTTACAATGGGCGTGAGGTGTCATAAAACCCCCCCACCTCAATGGCTCTCGATCTCTTTCCTTCTGATGAGTGTCAGAGATCTCTCTGTAGGATTGTGGTCCACGGTAACCTGACACGAGCAGGCCAGTCATGACAACAGTGTGACTGTAAGGGTAAAGCCAGGGTTTAGAGGTCGTACCTGTGTTGTGTATGGTGTGGGTCCAAAGGAGCTGAGTGATATCATGTGTCCAGGCTGCCCTCTCCTCTCCACTCTGACCCTGCAGGGTCAGGCAGTCCCGGATACGGACACGGAGAGAAAGAGAGAGAAAGAGAGAGAGAGAGAGAGAGAGAGAGATAGAGAGAGAGAGATAGAGAGAGAGAGAGAGAGAGAGAGAGAGAGAGAGAGAGAGAGAGAGAGAGAGAGAGAGAGAGGCATACATACAGTGGATGCATCTTTTTCTCATATAACTGCAGTTTTGAAGTTATGGATTTACTCTGTCATTCCTCTGTAGGTGTCGTGTTTATTTGAGAACATACGTGTGTGTGAGCATGTGTGTCATTGTGAATGTGTGCATATGTACGTGTGTCTGTACTGCATGTATGTGTGTGTGTTTGCATACAGCGTTCCTATGTCTGAGTCAGTGTCTGTTACCTTGGTGCTGTGTTTGAAGCTGTAGGTGGTGTGTCCCAGGCTCTTCTGCTTGGTGAAGACGATGAGGGGTTGATAGAGGAACACACCCCGGTCCTCTTCCTCCTGGTCCTCCCACACACCTGACTCACCAGCTCTTCACGCTCCGCCACCGGGACCTAACAGACGCACACATAGGCAAGCACACGCACGTAAGGAAATGTAGTGTCATGTAAACACTACAACAACATACTGACTGTCAGATCATGACCTATAATTTACCACACTTACACACACAGACATGCACAGTTTACCGTCCCCCAAACCACTTCATGTTGTATTTTAACCTGTCCAGTGATGTGAGGGTCATGTAACATGAGCTGTGTGTCAAACCTCCTCCACCACTCAGTTATTTAGCTAGCTACCGCTCAGAGAGCTGTGTGTCAAACCTCCTCCACCACTCAGTTCTTTAGCTATCTACCGCTCAGAGCTGTGTGTCAAATCTCCTCCACCACTCAGTTATTTAGCTAGCTACCACTCAGAGAGCAGTGTGTCAAACCTCATCCACCACTCAGTTGTTTAGCTAGCTACCACTCAGAGAGCAGTGTGTCAAACCTCCTCTACCACTCAGTTATTTAGCTAGCTACCTCTCAGCTAGCTACCTCTCTGTGTGAGAGTCTCAATGTCTTCATGTGTGAGTGTGTGTTAACATGCCATCCTATGTTTATGCTTGTGCGTGTGTGTATGTATGTGTGTGAGTGTTTGTGTGCACCCTATTCCCTATATAGAGCACTACTGTTGACCAGAGCCCTATGATCAAAAGAAGGGCACTATATAGGGAATATGGTGCCATTTGAGACACAATAGTTTAGGGTTGAAACCTTGTCACTAGTCTGGGAGCGTTATACCAGTGTTGGGATTAATCTATACTCATCTAAATCTAATCTAATCTAGATTAATCTAAATCTGGTATTCTCACCGGAAACCCGACGATGAGGTCGCTGGCCCGGAGGTCCTCACCGTGGCGCTGGGCGTGTCTGAGGACGGAGAGGAAGGAGTCATAGGAGTGGTTTAGCCCTCCCAGCTCCTCCAGAACATCACAGTACTGTTCCAGTCTGTGTAGGGGACTGGAGACAGTAGGGGAAGGACAGGAGAGAGAGAGGAGGGGTGGCACGGAGTCTGAGCTGGGGAGGGACGAGGAGGAGGAGAGGGGAAGGAGAGGACTTCAGCCATCTATGGTCATTATCATCAATCTAATTTTTTTCTTCACATAACATACAAATTATCAACAAACAGAACAGACATAACAAACACAGTGCAATACTTGCAACTCCAGTCCATAAAACAAAACTACAAATACAAAAAAAAATCCTATTAAATATACAGATTTGGCCAAGCCTCCCACCAAATCATCATCGTCACCATCATCATTGTTCTCACATCATCATTTTCATGATACAGTACCGGTACGTTTAGGCATCTTCTACTGCCACCCTGTGGTCGTTTTAGATAACTACAGTGAACATTCTACCCTCAGATCTCTGCTAATACCATCTGTGTGATGTTCTCCTTGTTTACTCTGTGTATGTATCAGACGGGCTATTATAATATATTGAAAGTCTGGTGATTGGTTTTAGGGTAATCCAACATTAATGAGTTATTTTAGGGTATACAATGCAGTGCTAATTGCCTTTACTATATGAAACAGCTCAAAATCCCAGCCATTATTATGAGCTTTCCTCCCCTCACCAGCCTCCACTGATGCTGTAATAATGTTTTTTGAATGGAACGTTTTCTTACCTTGAAGAAGTCTGCAGCCTAAGTGACCAACAAGGAGTCCACTTCTGGTTTGGTCCTTACTATATGCAGTGAGGGTACTGGAAAAACACCTCTCTCTTTGTTTGAGAGGGAGAAAGAGGGATAAAGAGTGAGCGAGAGCCAGAGAGAAAGAGGGGGAGAGATAGAATAAAGTAGTCAATTTCTTCTTCTTCTACTTCTCGATGGTGCTGCCATGCTAAAACATCCCTCTATCCAACTCTATGTGACCCACTCACACATTTACTGAAGAGGTCCTGTTTCAGTAGACTCTGCAGTAGAGCTCCCTCCATGGCTTGGAGGAGGTACTGCGAGTGGAAGGCGCTGAAGCTGGCCAAGTTGTGGAAAAGGAGGTCTGCTTCCCCCCGGAGGGGGGACGGGGTGTCTGGACCCTCCAAGAGGGGCAGGTAGGTCTCCTCCACACCCGTTAACACGGCCACGTACTGCCTCCCTGAACTCAGCATCCTACACCATAATAGATAGAGCTTGCTGTAGGGAGAAAGGGGGGGGGTAGAGGATGAAGGGAGTGGATAAGGAGGGGAAGGGGAGAAAGGTAAATGGGGGGGAATCAGAAAGAGAGAGGAAGTGGGAAAGAAGGGAAGGGGGAAGAGGAAGAGGAATAGCGAAAGAGATGGAGGGAGATAGAGGAAGGGATGACAGAGATTGGGGAAAGAGAGAAAGCGGAGGGAAGGAGTAAAGAGAGGGATCCCCCAGCACTCCTCCTCCCCCATCCCTCCACCTACTCCCTCTCTCTCCAGTCTTCCCTCTGTGATACAACACAACACAGTACAACGCTATACTAGTGTTCCATTTCATTCAGATCTTCCCTCCCTCTCTCCTACCTTTTCCAGTTTGTCCACCATGGCAGCCAATCGACCGAGGACTTCCAGGTCGCTGCCTCTGTGATTGGACACATGTACGAGGCGGTGGAGGGCGTTGTCCACACTATCATAGAGGTTAGAGGTCGCAGCCCTGAGGGGCACAGGGTTCAAAGGTCATAAAGGATATGATTATATAGGAGTGAATCCTAACTTCCACTTCAGTCGAATTTTCACTCCCATTGACATCACATGACTCAGTTAATATTTTTACTTAGTGTAAGTTAGGATTAATTGATTTAATGAAAGAGATAGAAGATTGATGTGTTATAATAGGAACCGTTTTCAAATACATTTCTCATACGTTATATCCATGATAGGATCATCTATTTGAATTCCATTTTCATTTGGACACACTGATGGGACAGGGTCATGGATATGTACTAGAGAGCTCATCTATCTTTGCAATGGCCACTTCTGTGACGGCATGGGAAGCGCCATTGAGGGAAAGTGCGCCTTTTATCCAACTCTATGGACAGGGTAGCTGGTGGTACCTGCAGTCTGGGGATCGCTGTGCCAGTCCTGATGTGGTCAGCCCTGCCAGCCAGGCCCCGCCCTTCAGCTGCAGCTCAGTCAGCCGTTGGTCGACGAGGACGCTCGTCATCAGCTCTCTGTGTTTATCCACACTCAGGGGAACAGTCTGGAAAAGAGAACAAAAAAATAATCTGGTAAACATTGTGTTCTTAAGCAAGATGGTTCACGCTCAGAAAGTATGTGACATTTACACAAAATGTATTCAACTTTTTTCATAAGTTCACTCAAAAGTTGTTGTTTTTCTTCTAAAAATCCATTTGATGATAATTGTTAGTATTTCACCCCATAACACCTCATTGACTTGTGTGCTACCATGTTAAACCACACAGAAGCAGTGGTATAGTAATACACATAGCATACCTTGATACAGTCTGGTAGTGGTGCTGTGTCCATAGACTGCAGTTCACCCTCCAACAGAGAGAGGGCGCTCTCAAAACACTCAGTCAGACTCAACACTCTAAAAGCAAAAACAGGACTGGAGTAACTTAGTACAGTTAGTCTACAGTTCAAATGGCACCCTGTTCCCTGCAGTGAACTGTTATTGACCAGAGCATTACTTTTGACCAGGGACACAACCTATAATAGTTCATACTTCACAAGACATAAAAAGGCTTGATGGTGAAAACATTGATACGGCTGATTTCATATCTAAGGAAATAATGTTTGCGATATCAGGCTGTCTTTTTCATTCAAGTCACATGACTCGAGTCACATACAATGTGTGTGTGTGTGTGCACATGAATGCATGCCTTCCTGAGTGTGTGTGTGTACGCTGTGCTGTGTGCGTGTGTGACTGTAAATCAATTTGAGAGTGTGAATAAACAAAACAGTCCTGCCTGTCTCGGTCTCTCAAGACCGAGACCAAGACCAAATGCCAATAGTGGCATATTGATTGAGCTGCATATGGAATCTGAATTGATTTGAGAAAGAATAGGCTTTATGACTGTAAGTCTTAGCATTCAAAGAGGTAAACTTGATATTCTGAGTGCTATAAACATGATAGGAAGAGACTCTCTCTCTCTCTCTCTCTCTCTCTCTCTCTCTCTCTCGCCAGTCTCTGTTTCCCTGCCCCTCCCTCCATCCCGCTTTCCCTCCCTTCCTCTCCAGTCTGAAAGCCAGTTAGAGTGGCAGTGTTTATAGTCTCCATCCATCTCCAGGGGCAGCTACTGCCTGTCTACATACCTGTCCCTCGCACACACACACACACACACACACACACACACACACACACACACACACACACACACACACACACACACACACACACACACACACACACACACACACACACACACACACACACACACACACACACACACACACCCAGGATAGTCCATTCACCTTTATATAGCCACCCAGGAGAGTCCATTCACCTTTATATAGGCACCGGTCTAATGTCTATTGCTCGTGTTTCTTGGCCCAAGCAAGTCTCTTCTTATTGTCGGTGTCCTTTAGTTGTGGTTTCTTTGCAGCAATTCGATCATGAAGGCCTTATTCACGCAGGCTCCTGTGAACAGTTGATGTTGAGAAGTGTCGGTTACTTGAACTCAGGTGAAGCATTTATTTGGACTGCAATTTCTGAGGCTTGTAACTCTACTGAACGTATCCTCTGCAGCAGAGGTAACTCTGGGTCTTCCTTTCCTGTGGCGGTCCTCATATGAACCAGTTTCATCATAGCGCTGGATGGTTTTTGCATCTGTACTTGAAGAAACTCTCAAACTTTCAAAGAACAGGACCACACTGAGATGTTTTGGAACCTCTCCTCCTCTATCTCCCCCTTCACCCACACACTCACTCTCCTCCTCTATCTCCCCCTTCACCCACACACTCACTCTCTTCCTCTACCCCCCCCACACACTCACTCTCCTCCTCTATCTCCCCCTTCACCCACACACTCACTCTCCTCCTCTATCTCCCCCTTCACCCACACACTCACTCTCTTCCTCTACCCCCCCTCCACACACACACACACACTCACTCATTCAGAGTGGTCTCTCTTTTCATTGTCAGCGGAGCATGAGTCATGACACACTTTCCCACTAACACAGTGAAACGACTGCCCTCTTTCATTCTCTCCCTCACTTGCCTGCACCCAACTCCTCTCTCTCTCTCTCTCTCTGTCTCTCTCTCTCTCTCCTCATCCGCTCCCTCTCTTCTCCCTTTCTTCAAGTGCACAGGAGTCACATATGGAAAAAAATAGTGTCATGACTCATGCTGCACTGAGCAACAATGAAAAGAGAGACCACTCTGAATGAGTGTGTGTGTGTATGTGTGTGAGAGAGAGAGAAACGCTAACTGGGCAACAGTGTGTGTGTGTGTGTGTGTGTGTGTGTGTGTGTGTGTGTGTGTGTGTGTGTGTGTGTGTGTGAGTATGCTGCTGTTGTTTGTGTAGAAGGTGCTTGGCAGGGAGTAAGTTGTCCAGCAGGTACATCAGACTATCATGCTGATAAGTCTACTCCAACACAGAGAAAACCTGCACAGATACAGATAACGATACAGAGAAAGATTTTAGTTAACTGTGTTCTTTAGCCTTGCTCATTACCTGTATATAGCCTCGCTATTGTTGTCTTACTGCTGCTGTTTAATTATTTGTTACTTTTATTTCTTATTCTTTTTTTTAAGGTATTTTTTTATATATATTTTTTTAACTGCATTGTTGGTTAGAGCTTGTAAGTAAGTATTTTACTGTTGTATTCGGCGCATGTGACACATAAACTTTGATTTGATTTGACACACACACAAACATGTACAGAAAGGCAAATACACACTGACCACAGGAGGCTTCTGAGGGGAAAACGGCTCATAATAATGGTTGGAACGGAGCGAAAGGAAAGGAAACCATGTGGTTGATATACTTGAAACAATTCCATTGATTCCGCTCCAGCTATTACCACGAGCCCTTATTAACCATTACCACGAGCCCTTATTAACCATTACCACGAGCCCTTATTAACCATTACCACGAGCCCTTATTAACCATTACCACGAGCCCTTATTAACCATTACCACGAGCCCTTATTAACCATGACCATGAGCTCGCCTTAACCATTACCACAAGCCCTTATTAACCATTACCATGAGCCCTTATTAACCATTACCACGAGCCCTTATTAACCATTACCACAAGCCCTTATTAACCATTACCACAAGCCCTTATTAACCATTACCACAAGCCCTTATTAACCATTACCACGAGCCCTTATTAACCATTACCACGAGCCCTTATTAACCATTACCACAAGCCCTTATTAACCATTACCACAAGCCCTTATTAACCATTACCACAAGCCCTGATTAACCATTACCACAAGCCCTTATTTAACCATTACCATTGAGCCCTTATTAACCATTACCACAAGCCCTTATTAACCATTACCAGCCCTTATTAACCATTACCACAAGCCCTTATTAACCATTACCACGAGCCCTTATTAACCATTACCACAAGCCCTTATTAACCATTACCACAAGATTACCATTATTAACCATTACCACAAGCCCTTATTAACCATTACCACGAGCCCTTATTAACCATGACCATGAGCCTTAACCATTCACCTTATTAACCATTACCACAAGCCCTTATTAACCATTACCACGAGCCCTTATTAACCATTACCACAAGCCCTTATTAACCATTACCACAAGAGTCCTTATTAACCATGACCATTGCCCTTATTAACCATGACCATCAGCTCGCCTTAACCATTACCACAAGCCCTTATTAACCATTACCACAAGCCCTTATTAACCATTACCACGCCCTTATTAACCATTACCACAAGCCCTTATTAACCATTACCACAAGCCCTTATTAACCATTACCACAAGCCCTTATTAACCATTACCACAAGCCCTTATTAACCATTACCACAAGCCCTTATTAACCATTACCACGAGCCCTTATTAACCATGACCATCAGCTCGCCTTAACCATTACCACAAGCCCTTATTAACCATTACCACAAGCCCTTATTAACCATTACCACGAGCCCTTATTAACCATTACCACAAGCCCTTATTAACCATTACCACAAGCCCTTATTAACCATTACAAGCCCTTATTAACCATTACCACAAGCCCTTATTAACCATTACCACGAGCCCTTATTAACCATTACCACGAGCCCTTATTAACCATTACCACAAGCCCTTATTAACCATTACCACAAGCCCTTATTAACCATTACCACAAGCCCTTATTAACCATTACCACAAGCCCTTATTAACCATTACCACAAGCCCTTATTAACCATTAACCTTATTAACCATGACAAGCCCTTATTACCACAAGCCCTTATTACCACAAGCCCTTATTAACCATTACCATAAGCCCTTATTAACCACTACCACGAGCCCTTATTAACCATTACCACAAGCCCTTATTAACCATTACCACAAGCCCTTATTAACCATTACCACAAGCCCTTATTAACCATTACCACGAGCCCTTATTAACCATTACCACGAGCCCTTATTAACCATTACCACAAGCCCTTATTAACCATACCACAAGCCCTTATTAACCATTACCACAAGCCCTGATTAACCATTACCACAAGCCCTTATTAACCATTACCACAAGCCCTTATTAACCATTACCACGAGCCCTTATTAACCATGACCATCATTAACCATTACCACAAGCCCTTATTAACCATTACCACAAGCCCTTATTAACCATTACCACGAGCCATTATTAACCATTACCACAAGCCCTTATTAACCATTAGCCCTTATTAACCATGACCATGAGCTCACCTTAACCATTACCACAAGCCCTTATTAACCATTACCAAGCCCTTATTAACCATTACCACAAGCCCTTATTAACCATTACCACGAGCCCTTATTAACCATGACCATGAGCTATTAACCATTACCACAGCCCTTATTAACCATTACCACAAGCCCTTATTAACCCCTTATTAACCATTACCACAAGCCCTTATTAACCATTACCACAAGCCCTTATTAACCATTACCACGAGCCCTTATTAACCATTACCACAAGCCCTTATTAACCATTACCACGAGCCCTTATTAACCATGACCATCAGCCGCCTTAACCATTACCACAAGCCCTTATTAACCTTATTAACCATTACCACAAGCCCTTATTAACCATTACCACAAGCCCTTATTAACCATTACCACAAGCCCTTATTAACCATTACCACAAGCCCTTATTAACCATTACCACAAGCCCTTATTAACCATTACCACAAGCCCTTATTAACCATTACCACGAGCCCTTATTAACCATTACTTATTAACCATGACCATTATTAACCATTACCACAAGCCCTTATTAACCATTACCACAAGCCCTTATTAACCATTACAAGCCCTTATTAACCATTACCACAAGCCCTTATTAACCATTACCACAGCCCTTATTAACCATTACCACAAGCCCTTATTAACCATTACCACGAGCCCTTATTAACCATTACCACGCCTTAACCATTACCACAAGCCCTTATTAACCATGACCATGAGCTCGCCTTATTAACCATTACCACAAGCCCTTATTAACCATTACCACAAGCCCTTATTAACCATTACCACAAGCCCTTATTAACCATTACCACAAGCCCTTATTAACCATTACCACGAGCCCTTATTAACCATTACCATGAGCCCTTAACCATTACCACAAGCCCTTATTACCACAAGCCCTTATTAACCATTACCACAAGCCCTTATTAACCATTACCACAAGCCCTTATTAACCATTACCACGAGCCCTTATTAACCATTACCATCAGATTAACCATTACCACAAGCCCTTATTAACCATTACCACAAGCCCTTATTAACCATTATTAACCATTACCACAAGCCCTTATTAACCATTACCACGAGCCCTTATTTATTTAACCATTAACCATTACAAGCCCTTATTAACCATTACCACAAGCCCTTATTAACCATTACCACAAGCCCTTATTAACCATTACCACAAGCCCTTATTAACCATTACCACAAGCCCTTATTAACCATTACCACACGAGCCCTTATTAACCATTACCACAAGCCCTTATTAACCATTACCACAAGCCCTTATTAACCATTACCACAAGCCCTTATTAACCATTACCACAAGCCCTTATTAACCATTACCACAAGCCCTTATTAACCATTACCACAAGCCCTTAATAACCATTACACAAGCCCTTATTAACCATGACCACAAGCCCTTATTAACCATTACCACAAGCCCTTATTAACCATTACCACAAGCCCTTATTAACCATTACCATGAGCTCTTTTATTAACCATTACCACAAGCCCTTATTAACCATTACCACAAGCCCTTATTAACCATTACCACGAGCCCTTATTAACCATTACCACAAGCCCTTATTAACCATTACCCACGAGCCCTTATTAACCATGACCCATAACCATTACCACAAGCCCTTATTAACCATTACCACAAGCCCTTATTAACCATTACCACAAGCCCTTATTAACCATTACCACAAGCCCTTATTAACCATTACCAAGCCCATATTAACTTATTAACCATTACCACAAGCCCTTATTAACCATTAACCACATCAGAGCCCTTAGCCCTTATTTAACCATTAACCACAAGCCCTTATTAACCATTACCACGAGCCCTTATTTGACCAACCTTATTAACCATTACCACAAGCCCTTATTAACCATTACCACAAGCCCTTATTAACCATTACCACGAGCCCTTATTAACCATTACCACAACTTATTAACCATTACCACAAGCCCTTATTAACCATTACCAAGCCCTTATTAACCATTACCACAAGCCCTTATTAACCATTACCACAAGCCCTTATTAACCATTACCACGAGCCCTTATTAACCATTACCACAAGCCCTTATTAACCATTACCACAAGCCCTTATTAACCATTACCATGAGCCCTTATTAACCATTACCACAAGCCCTTATTAACCATTACCACGAGCCCTTATTAACCATTACCACAAGCCCTTATTAACCATTACCACAAGCCCTTATTAACCATTACCACAAGCCCTTATTAACCATTACCACAAGCCCTTATTAACCATTACCACAAGCCCTTATTAACCATTACCACAAGCCCTTATTAACCATTACCACGAGCCCTTATTAACCATTACCACAAGCCCTTATTAACCATTACCATATTAACCATGACCAGCCCTTATTAACCATTAGCCCTTATTAACCCCAAGCCCTTATTAACCATTACCACAAGCCCTTATTAACCATTACCACAAGCCCTTATTAACCATTACCACAAGCCCTTATTAACCATTAACCATTACCACAAGCCCTTATTAACCATTACCACAAGCCCTTATTAACCATTACCACGAGCCCTTATTAACCATGACCACAAGCCCTTATTAACCATTACCACAAGCCCTTATTAACCATTACCACAAGCCCTTATTAACCATTACCACGAGCCCTTATTAACCATTACCACAAGCCCTTATTAACCATTACCACAAGCCCTTATTAACCATTACCACAAGCCCTTATTAACCATTACCACAAGCCCTTATTAACCATTACCACAAGCCCTTATTAACCATGACCATCAGAGCCTTAACCATTACCACAAGCCCTTATTAACCATTACCACAAGCCCTTATTAACCATTACCACGAGCCCTTATTAACCATTACCATCAGCTCCTTATTAACCATTACCACAAGCCCTTATTAACCATTACCACAAGCCCTTATTAACCATTACCACAAGCCCTTATTAACCATTACCACGAGCCCTTATTAACCTTATTAACCATTACCACAAGCCCTTATTAACCATTACCACGAGCCCTTATTAACCATTACCACAAGCCCTTATTAACCATTACCACAAGCCCTTATTAACCATTACCACAAGCCCTTATTAACCATTACCACAAGCCCTTATTAACCATTACCACAAGCCCTTATTAACCATTACCACAAGCCCTTATTAACCATTACCACAAGCCCTTATTAACCATTACCACAAGCCCTTATTAACCATTACCACAAGCCCTTATTAACCATTACCACAAGCCCTTATTAACCATTACCACAAGCCCTTATTAACCATTACCACAAGCCCTTATTAACCATTACCACAAGCCCTTATTAACCATTACCACAAGCCCTTATTAACCATTACCACGAGCCCTTATTAACCATTACCACAAGCCCTTATTAACCATTACCACAAGCCCTTATTAACCATTGAGAACCTTAACCATTACCACAGCCCTTATTAACCATTACCACAAGCCCTTATTAACCATTACCACAAGCCCTTATTAACCATTACCACAAGCCCTTATTAACCATGACCATCAAGCCCTTAACCATTACCACAAGCCCTTATTAACCATTACCACAAGCCCTTATTAACCATTACCACGAGCCCTTATTAACCATTACCACAAGCCCTTATTAACCATTACCACAAGCCCTTATTAACCATTACCACGAGCCCTTATTAACCATTACCACAAGCCCTTATTAACCATTACCACAAGCCCTTATTAACCATTACCACAAGCCCATATTAACCATCAGCTCCTTATTAACCATTACCACAAGCCCTTATTAACCATTACCACAAGCCCTTATTAACCATTACCACAAGCCCTTATTAACCATTACCATTAAGCCCTTATTAACCATGACCAAGCCCTTATTAACCATTACCACAAGCCCTTATTAACCATTACCACAAGCCCTTATTAACCATTACCACGAGCCCTTATTAACCATGACCATGAGCCCTTATTAACCTTATAACCATTACCACAAGCCCTTATTAACCATTACCACAAGCCCTTATTAACCATTACCACAAGCCCTTATTAACCATTACCACAAGCTCATTAACCATTAACCATTACCACAAGCCCTTATTAACCATTACCACGAGCCCTTATTAACCATTACCACAAGCCCTTATTAACCATTACCACGAGCCCTTATTAACCATTACCATGAGCTCCTTATTAACCATTACCACAAGCCCTTATTAACCATTACCACAAGCCCTTATTAACCATTACCACGAGCCCTTATTAACCATTACCACAAGCCCTTATTAACCATTACCACAAGCCCTTATTAACCATTACCACAAGCCCTTATTAACCATTACCACAAGCCCTTATTAACCATTACCACAAGCCCTTATTAACCATTACCACAAGCCTTAACCATTACCACAAGCCCATTAACCATTACCACAAGCCCTTATTAACCATTACCACAAGCCCTTATTAACCATTACCACAAGCCCTTATTAACCATTACCACAAGCCCTTATTAACCATTACCACAAGCCCTTATTAACCATTACCACAAGCCCTTATTAACCATTACCACAAGCCCTTATTAACCATTACCACAAGCCCTTATTAACCATTACCACCATTGAGCCCTTATTAACCATTACCACAAGCCCTTATTAACCATTACCACAAGCCCTTATTAACCATTACCACGAGCCCTTATTAACCATTACCACAAGCCCTTATTAACCATTACCACAAGCCCTTATTAACCATTACTTAACCATTACCACAAGCCCTTATTAACCATTACCACAAGCCCTTATTAACCATTACCACGAGCCCTTATTAACCATGACCCTTATTAACCATTACCACAAGCCCTTATTAACCATTACCACAAGCCCTTATTAACCATTACCATTAGCCCTTATTAACCATTACCACAAGCCCTTATTAACCATTACCACAAGCCCTTATTAACCATTACCACAAGCCCTTATTAACCATTACCACAAGCCCTTATTAACCATGACCATGAGCTCGCCTTATTAACCATTACCACAAGCCCTTATTAACCATTACCACAAGCCCTTATTAACCATTACCACAAGCCCTTATTAACCATTACCACAAGCCCTTATTAACCATTACCACAAGCCCTTATTAACCATTACCACAAGCCCTTATTAACCATTACCACAAGCCCTTATTAACCATTACCACAAGCCCTTATTAACCATTAGCTCGCCTTAACCATTACCACCTTATTAACCACAGGATCACCTTAACCATTACCAAGCCCTTATTAACCATTACCACAAGCCCTTATTAACCATTACCACAAGCCCTTATTAACCATTACCACAAGCCCTTATTAACCATTACCACAAGCCCTTATTAACCATTACCACAAGCCCTTATTAACCATTACCACAAGCCCTTATTAACCATTACCACAAGCCCTTATTAACCATTACCACAAGCCCTTATTAACCATGACCTTATTAACCATTACCACGAGCCCTTATTAACCATTACCACAAGCCCTTATTAACCATTACCACAAGCCCTTATTAACCATGACCATGAGCCCTTATTAACCATTACCACAAGCCCTTATTAACCATTACCACAAGCCCTTATTAACCATTACCACAAGCCCTTATTAACCATTACCACAAGCCCTTATTAACCATTACCACAAGCCCTTATTAACCATTACCACAAGCCCTGACCATCAGCTCGCCTTAACCATTACCACAAGCCCTTATTAACCATTACCACAAGCCCTTATTAACCATTACCACAAGCCCTTATTAACCATTACCACAAGCCCTTATTAACCATTACCACAAGCCCTTATTAACCATTAACAAGCCCATTAACCATTACAAGCCCTTATTAACCATTACCACAAGCCCTTATTAACCATTACCACAAGCCCTTATTAACCATGACCCTTATTAACCATTACCATCAGCAAGCCCTTATTAACCATTACCACAAGCCCTTATTAACCATTACCACAAGCCCTTATTAACCATTACCACAAGCCCTTATTAACCATTACCACAAGCTGACCTATTAACCATTACCACAAGCCCTTATTAACCATTACCACAAGCCCTTATTAACCATTACCACGAGCCCTTATTAACCATTACCACAAGCTGATTAACCTTACCACAAGCCCTTATTAACCATTACCACAAGCCCTTATTAACCATTACCATCAAGCAAGCCCTTATTAACCATTACCACAAGCCCTTATTAACCATTACCACAAGCCCTTATTAACCATTACCACGAGCCCTTATTAACCATTACCACAAGCCCTTATTAACCATTACCACAAGCCCTTATTAACCATTACCACAAGCCCTTATTAACCATTACCACAAGCCCTTATTAACCATTGACCATAAGCCAAGCCCCTTAACCATTACCACAAGCCCTTATTAACCATTACCACAAGCCCTTATTAACCATTACCACAAGCCCTTATTAACCATTACCACGAGCCCTTATTAACCATTACCACAAGCCCTTATTAACCATTACCACAAGCCCTTATTAACCATTACCACAGCCCTTATTAACCATTACCACAAGCCCTTATTAACCATTACCACAAGCCCTTATTAACCATTACCACAAGCCCTTATTAACCATTACCACAAGCCCTTATTAACCATTACCACGAGCCCTTATTAACCATTACCACAAGCCCTTATTAACCATTACCACAAGCCCTTATTAACCATTACCACAAGCCCTTATTAACCATTACCACAAGCCCTTATTAACCATTACCACAAGCCCTTATTAACCATTACCACGAGCCCTTATTAACCCCTTATTAACCATTACCACAAGCCCTTATTAACCATTACCACAAGCCCTTATTAACCATTACCACAAGCCCTTATTAACCATTACCACAAGCCCTTATTAACCATGACCATCAGCCCTTATTAACCATTACCACAAGCCCTTATTAACCATTACCACAAGCCCTTATTAACCATTACCACAAGCCCTTATTAACCATTACCACAAGCCCTTATTAACCATTACCACAAGCCCTTATTAACCATTAACCATTACCACCACAAGCCCTTATTAACCATTACCACGAGCCCTTATTAACTATGACCATCAGCTCGCCTTAACCATTACCACAAGCCCTTATTAACCATTACCACAAGCCCTTATTAACCATTACCACGAGCCCTTATTAACCATTACCACAAGCCCTTATTAACCATTACCACAAGCCCTTATTAACCATTACCACAAGCCCTTATTAACCATTACCACAAGCCCTTATTAACCATTACCACAGCTCTTATTAACCATTACCACGAGCCCTTAACCATTAACCATTAACCATTACCACAAGCCCTTATTAACCTTAAGCCCTTATTAACCATTACCACGAGCCCTTATTAACCATTACCACAAGCCCTTATTAACCATTACCACAAGCCCTTATTAACCATTACCACAAGCCCTTATTAACCATTACCACAAGCCCTTATTAACCATTACCACGAGCCCTTATTAACCATGACCATCAGCTCCTTATTAACCATTACCACAAGCCCTTATTAACCATTACCACAAGCCCTTATTAACCATTACCACGAGCCCTTATTAACCATTACCACAAGCCCTTATTAACCATTACCACAAGCCCTTATTAACCATTACCACAAGCCCTTATTAACCATTACCACAAGCCCTTATTAACCATTACCACAAGCCCTTATTAACCATTACCACAAGCATTACCAGTTTCTCCTTATTAACCATTACCATTAACCATTACCATTAACCATTACCACAAGCCCTTATTAACCATTACCACAAGCCCTTATTAACCATTACCACAAGCCCTTATTAACCATTACCTTATTAACCATTACCATGAGCCCTTATTAACCATTACCACAAGCCCTTATTAACCATTACCACAAGCCCTTATTAACCATTACCACGAGCCCTTATTAACCATTACCACAAGCCCTTATTAACCATTACCACAAGCCCTTATTAACCATTACCACGAGCCCTTATTAACCATTACCACAAGCCCTTATTAACCATTACCACGAGCCCTTATTAACCATGACCATCAGCTCGCCTTAACCATTACCACAAGCCCTTATTAACCATTACCACAAGCCCTTATTAACCATTACCACGAGCCCTTATTAACCATTACCACAAGCCCTTATTAACCATTACCACAAGCCCTTATTAACCATTACCACAAGCCCTTATTAACCATTACCACAAGCCCTTATTAACCATTACCACAAGCCCTTATTAACCATTACCACAAGCCCTTATTAACCATGACCATCAGCTTATTAACCATTACCACAAGCCCTTATTAACCATTACCACAAGCCCTTATTAACCATTACCACGAGCCCTTATTAACCATTACCACAAGCCCTTATTAACCATTACCACAAGCCCTTATTAACCATTACCACAAGCCCTTATTAACCATTACCACAAGCCCTTATTAACCATTACCATGAGCCCTTATTAACCATTACCACGAGCCCTTATTAACCATTACCACAAGCTTATTAACCTTATTCTTTATTAACCATTACCACAAGCCCTTATTAACCATTACCACAAGCCCTTATTAACCATTACCACAAGCCCTTATTAACCATTACCACAAGCCCTTATTAACCATTACCACAAGCCCTTATTAACCATTACCATTACAAGCCCTTATTAACCATTACCACAAGCCCTTATTAACCATTACCACAAGCCCTTATTAACCATTACCACAAGCCCTTATTAACCATTACCACAAGCCCTTATTAACCATTACCACAAGCCCTTATTAACCATTACCACAAGCCCTTATTAACCATTAACAAGCCCTTATTAACCATTACCAAGCCCTTATTAACCATTACCATTACCAGCCCTTATTAACCATTACCACAAGCCCTTATTAACCATTACCACATGAGCCCTTATTAACCATTACCACAAGCCCTTATTAACCATTACCACAAGCCCTTATTTATTAACCATTACCACAAGCCCTTATTAACCATTACCACAAGCCCTTATTAACCATTACCACAAGCCCTTATTAACCATGACCATGAGCCTCTTATTAACCATTACCACAAGCCCTTATTAACCATTACCACAAGCCCTTATTAACCATTACCACAAGCCCTTATTAACCATTACCACGAGCCCTTATTAACCATGACCATGAGCTCGCTTATTAACCATTACCACAAGCCCTTATTAACCATTACCACAAGCCCTTATTAACCATTACCACGAGCCCTTATTAACCATTACCACAAACCCTTATTAACCATTACCACAAGCCCTTATTAACCATTACCACGAGCCCTTATTAACCATTACCACAAGCCCTTATTAACCATTACCACGAGCCCTTATTAACCATGACCATCAGCTCGCCTTATTAACCATTACCACAAGCCCTTATTAACCATTACCACAAGCCCTTATTAACCATTACCACGAGCCCTTATTAACCATTACCACAAGCCCTTATTAACCATTACCACAAGCCCTTATTAACCATTACCACAAGCCCTTATTAACCATTACCACAAGCCCTTATTAACCATTACCACGAGCCCTTATTAACCATGACCATCAGCTCGCCTTAACCATTACCACAAGCCCTTATTAACCATTACCACAAGCCCTTATTAACCATTACCACAAGCCCTTATTAACCATTACCACAAGCCCTTATTAACCATTACCACAAGCCCTTATTAACCATTACCACAAGCCCTTATTAACCATTACCACAAGCCCTTATTAACCATTACCACAAGCCCTTATTAACCATTACCACAAGCCCTTATTAACCATTACCACAAGCCCTTATTAACCATTACCACGAGCCCTTATTAACCATTACCACAAGCCCTTATTAACCATTACCACAAGCCCTTATTAACCATTACCACAAGCCCTTATTAACCATTACCACAAGCCCTTATTAACCATTACCACAAGCCCTTATTAACCATTACCACAAGCCCTTATTAACCATTACCACAAGCCCTTATTAACCATTACCACAAGCCCTTATTAACCAGCCCTTATTAACCATTACCACGAGCCCTTATTAACCATTACCACAAGCCCTTATTAACCATTACCACAAGCCCTTATTAACCATTACCACAAGCCCTTATTAACCCATTACCACAAGCCCTTATTAACCATTACCACAAGCCCTTATTAACCATGACCATTAACCTCACCTTAACCATTACCACAAGCCCTTATTAACCATTACCACGAGCCCTTATTAACCATTACCACAAGCCCTTATTAACCATTACCACGAGCCCTTATTAACCATGACCACAAGCTCCTTATTAACCATTACCACAAGCCCTTATTAACCATTACCACAAGCCCTTATTAACCATTACCACGAGCCCTTATTAACCATTACCACAAGCCCTTATTAACCATTACCACAAGCCCTTATTAACCATTACCACAAGCCCTTATTAACCATTACCACAAGCCCTTATTAACCATTACCACAAGCCCTTATTAACCATTACCACGAGCCCTTATTAACCATTATTAACCATTACCACAAGCCCTTATTAACATTACCACAAGCCCTTATTAACCATTACCAAGCCCTTATTAACCATTACCACAAGCCCTTATTAACCATTACCACAAGCCCTTATTAACCATTACCACGAGCCCTTATTAACCATTACCACAAGCCCTTATTAACCATTACCACAAGCCCTTATTAACCATTACCACAAGCCCTTATTAACCATTACCACGAGCCCTTATTAACCATTACCACAAGCCCTTATTAACCATTACCACAAGCCCTTATTAACCATTACCACAAGCCCTTATTAACCATTAGCCCTTATTAACCATTACCACGAGCCCTTATTAACCATTACCATGAGCCCTTATTAACCATTACCACAAGCCCTTATTAACCATTACCACAAGCCCTTATTAACCATTACCACAAGCCCTTATTAACCATTACCACAAGCCCTTATTAACCATTACCACAAGCCCTTATTAACCATTACCACAAGCCCTTATTAACCATTGACCATGACAAGCTCTTATTAACCATTACCACAAGCCCTTATTAACCATTACCACAAGCCCTTATTAACCATTACCACAAGCCCTTATTAACCATTACCACAAGCCCTTATTAACCATTACCACAAGCCCTTATTAACCATTACCACAAGCCCTTATTAACCATTACCACGAGCCCTTATTAACCATTACCACTTAAGCCCTTATTAACCATTACCACAAGCCCTTATTAACCATTACCACAAGCCCTTATTAACCATTACCACGAGCCCTTATTAACCATTACCACAAGCCCTTATTAACCATTACCACAAGCCCTTATTAACCATTACCACGAGCCCTTATTAACCATTACCACAAGCCCTTATTAACCATTACCACAAGCCCTTATTAACCATTACCACAAGCCCTTATTAACCATTACCATGAGCCCTTATTAACCATTACCACAAGCCCTTATTAACCATTACCACAAGCCCTTATTAACCATTACCACAAGCCCTTATTAACCATTACCACCTTATTAACCATTACCAAGCCCTTATTAACCATTACCACAAGCCCTTATTAACCATTACCACAAGAGCCCTTATTAACCATTACCACAAGCCCTTATTAACCATTACCACAAGCCCTTATTAACCATGACCATGAGCTCCCTTACCATTAACCATTACCACAAGCCCTTATTAACCATTAACCATAACCATTACCACAAGCCCTTATTAACCATTACCACAAGCCCTTATTAACCATTACCACAAGCCCTTATTAACCATTACCAGCCCTTATTAACCATTACCATGAGCCCTTATTTAACCATTAACCATTACAAGCCCTTATTAACCATTACCTTATTAACCATTACCCCTTATTAACCATTACCACGAGCCCTTATTAACCATTACCATGAGCCCTTATTAACCATGACCATGAGCTCGCCTTAACCATTACCACAAGTCCTTATTAACCATTACCACAAGCCCTTATTAACCATTACCACAAGCCCTTATTAACCATTACCACAAGCCCTTATTAACCATTACCACAAGCCCTTATTAACCATTACCACGAGCCCTTATTAACCATGACCATGAGCACAAGCCCTTATTAACCATTACCCAAGCCCTTATTAACCATTACCACAAGCCCTTATTAACCATTACCACAAGCCCTTATTAACCATTACCACGAGCCCTTATTAACCATGACCATGAGCTCGCTTTAACCATTAACCATTACCACAAGCCCTTATTAACCATTACCACGCCCTTATTAGCCCTTATTAACCATTACCACAAGCCCTTATTAACCATTACCACAAGCCCTTATTAACCATTACCACAAGCCCTTATTAACCATTACCACAAGCCCTTATTAACCATGACCATGAGCTCACTTATTAACCATTACCACAAGCTTATTAACCATTATTATTAACCATTACCACAAGCCCTTATTAACCATTACCACAAGCCCTTATTAACCATTACCACAAGCCCTTATTAACCATTACCATTACCACGAGCCCTTATTAACCATGACCATGAGCTCGCCTTAACCATTACCACAAGCCCTTATTAACCATTACCACAAGCCCTTATTAACCATTACCACAAGCCCTTATTAACCATTACCACAAGCCCTTATTAACCATTACCACAAGCCCTTATTAACCATTACAAGCCCTGCTATTAACCATTACCACAAGCCCTTATTAACCATTACCACAAGCCCTTATTAACCATGACCATGAGCTAACCATTACCACAAGCCCTTATTAACCATTACCACAAGCCCTTATTAAACCATTACCACAAGCCCTTATTAACCATTACCACAAGCATTACCACAAGCCCTTATTAACCATTACCACGAGCCCTTATTAACCATGACCATGAGCCCTTATTAACCATTACCACAAGCCCTTATTAACCATTACCACGAGCCCTTATTAACCATTACCACAAGCCCTTATTAACCATTACCACAAGCCCTTATTAACCATTACCACAAGCCCTTATTAACCATTACCACGAGCCCTTATTAACCATGACCATGAGCTCACCTTAACCATTACCACAAGCCCTTATTAACCATTACCACGAGCCCTTATTAACCATTACCACAAGCCCTTATTAACCATTACCACGAGCCCTTATTAACCATGACCATGAGCTCGCATTAACTATTACCACAAGCCCTTATTAACCATTACCACAAGCCCTTATTAACCATTACCACGAGCCCTTATTAACCATTACCACAAGCCCTTATTAACCATTACCACGAGCCCTTATTAACCATGACCATGAGCTCGCCTTAACCATTACCACAAGCCCTTATTAACCATTACCACAAGCCCTTATTAACCATTACCACGAGCCCTTATTAACCATTACCACAAGCCCTTATTAACCATTACCACAAGCCCTTATTAACCATTACCACAAGCCCTTATTAACCATTACCACAAGCCCTTATTAACCATTACCGCGAGCCCTTATTAACCATGACCATGAGCTTGCCTTAACCATTACCACAAGCCCTTATTAACCATTACCACAAGCCCTTATTAACCATTACCACGAGCCCTTATTAACCATGACCATGAGCTCGCCTTAACCATTACCACAAGCCCTTATTAACCATTACCACGAGCCCTTATTAACCATTACCACGAGCCCTTATTAACCATTACCACAAGCCCTTATTAACCATTACCACGAGCCCTTATTAACCATTACCACAAGCCCTTATTAACCATTACCACGAGCCCTTATTAACCATGACCATGAGCTCACCTTAACCATTACCACAAGCCCTTATTAACCATTACCACGAGCCCTTATTAACCATTACCACAAGCCCTTATTAACCATTACCACGAGCCCTTATTAACCATGACCATGAGCTCGCCTTAACCATTACCACAAGCCCTTATTAACCATTACCACAAGCCCTTATTAACCATTACCACGAGCCCTTATTAACCATTACCACAAGCCCTTATTAACCATTACCACAAGCCATTATTAACCATTACCACAAGCCCTTATTAACCATTACCACGAGCCCTTATTAACCATTACCACGAGCCCTTATTAACCATTACCACAAGCCCTTATTAACCATTACCACGAGCCCTTATTAACCATTACCACAAGCCCTTATTAACCATTACCACGAGCCCTTATTAACCATGACCATGAGCTCACCTTATCCATTACCACAAGCCCTTATTAACCATTACCACGAGCCCTTATTAACCATTACCACAAGCCCTTATTAACCATTACCACGAGCCCTTATTAACCATGACCATGAGCTCGCCTTAACCATTACCACAAGCCCTTATTAACCATTACCACAAGCCCTTATTAACCATTACCACGAGCCCTTATTAACCATTACCACAAGCCCTTATTAACCATTACCACAAGCCCTTATTAACCATTACCACGAGCCCTTATTAACCATTACCACAAGCCCTTATTAACCATTACCACGAGCCCTTATTAACCATGACCATCAGCTCGCCTTAACCATTACCACAAGCCCTTATTAACCATTACCACAAGCCCTTATTAACCATTACCACGAGCCCTTATTAACCATTACCACAAGCCCTTATTAACCATTACCACAAGCCCTTATTAACCATTACCACAAGCCCTTATTAACCATTACCACAAGCCCTTATTAACCATTACCACAAGCCCTTATTGACCATTACCATGAGCCCTTATTAACCATGACCATCAGCTCGCCTTAACCATTACCACAAGCCCTTATTAACCATTACCACAAGCCCTTATTAACCATTACCACGAGCCCTTATTAACCATTACCACAAGCCCTTATTAACCATTACCACAAGCCCTTATTAACATTACCACAAGCCCTTATTAACCATTACCACGAGCCCTTATTAACCATTACCACGAGCCCTTATTAACCATGACCATGAGCTCGCCTTAACCATTACCACAAGCCCTTATTAACCATTACCACAAGCCCTTATTAACCATTACCACAAGCCCTTATTAACCATTACCACAAGCCCTTATTAACCATTACCACAAGCCCGTATTAACCATTACCGCGAGCCCTTATTAACCATGACCATGAGCTCGCCTTAACCATTACCACAAGCCCTTATTAACCATTACCACAAGCCCTTATTAACCATTACCACGAGCCCTTATTAACCATGACCACAAGCCCTTATTAACCATTACCACAAGCCCTTATTAACCATTACCACGAGCCCTTATTAACCATTACCACAAGCCCTTATTAACCATTACCACAAGCCCTTATTAACCATTACCACGAGCCCTTATTAACCATTACCACAGGCCCTTATTAACCATTACCACGAGCCCTTATTAACCATTACCACAAGCCCTTATTAACCATTACCACGAGCCCTTATTAACCATTACCACGAGCCCTTATTAACCATTACCACGAGCCCTTATTAACCATTACCACGAGCCCTTATTGACCATTACCACAAGCCCTTATTAACCATTACCACGAGCCCTTATTAACCATTACCACAAGCCCTTATTAACCATTACCACAAGCCCTTATTAACCATTACCACGAGCACTTATTAACCATTACCACAAGCCCTTATTAACAATTTCCACAAGCCCTTATTAACCATTACCACAAGCCCTTATTAACCATTACCACGAGCCCTTATTAACCATGACCATCAGCTCGCCTTAACCATTACCACAAGCCCTTATTGACCATTACCACACGCCCTTATTAACCATTACCACGAGCCCTTATTAACCATTACCACGAGCCCTTATTAACCATTACCACGAGCCCTTATTAACCATTACCACAAGCCCTTATTAACCATTACCACAAGCCCTTATTAACCATTACCACAAGCCATTATTAACCATTACCACGAGCCCTTATTAACCATGACCATCAGCTCGCCTTAACCATTACCACAAGCCCTTATTAACCATTACCACAAGCCCTTATTAACCATTACCACTAGCCCTTATTAACCATTACCACAAGCCCTTATTAACCATTACCACAAGCCCTTATTAACCATTACCACAAGCCCTTATTAACCATTACCACGAGCCCTTATTAACCATTACCACGAGCCCTTATTAACCATGACCATGAGCTCGCCTTAACCATTACCACAAGCCCTTATTAACCATTACCACAAGCCCTTATTAACCATTACCACGAGCCCTTATTAACCATTACCACAAGCCCTTATTAACCATTACCACAAGCCCTTATTAACCATTACCACAAGCCCTTATTAACCATTACCACGAGCCCTTATTAACCATGACCATGAGCTCGCCTTAACCATTACCACAAGCCCTTATTAACCATTACCACAAGCCCTTATTAACCATTACCACAAGCCCTTATTAACCATTACCACGAGCCCTTATTAACCATGACCATGAGCTCGCCTTAACCATTACCACAAGCCCTTATTAACCATTACCACGAGCCCTTATTAAACATTACCACGAGCCCTTATTAACCATTACCACAAGCCCTTATTAACCATTACCATGAGCCCTTATTAACCATTACCACGAGCCCTTATTAACCATGACCAAGAGCTCGCCTTAACCATTACCACAAGCCCTTATTAACCATTACCACAAGCCCTTATTAACCATTACCACGAGCCCTTATTAACCATTACCACAAGCCCTTATTAACCATTACCACAAGCCCTTATTAACCATTACCACAAGCCCTTATTAACCATTACCGCGAGCCCTTATTAACCATGACCATGAGCTCGCCTTAACCATTACCACAAGCCCTTATTAACCATTACCACGAGCCCTTATTAACCATGACCATGAGCTCGCCTTAACCATTACCACAAGCCCTTATTAACCATTACCACGAGCCCTTATTAACCATTACCACGAGCCCTTATTAACCATTACCACAAGCCCTTATTAACCATTACCATGAGCCCTTATTAACCATTACCACAAGCCCTTATTAACCATTACCACAAGCCCTTATTAACCATTACCACGAGCCCTTATTAACCATTACCACAAGCCCTTATTAACCATTACCACGAGCCCTTATTAACCATTACCACAAGCCCTTATTAACCATTACCACGAGCCCTTATTAACCATTACCACGAGCCCTTATTAACCATTACCACAAGCCCTTATTAACCATTACCACGAGCCCTTATTAACCATTACCACAAGCCCTTATTAACCATTACCACAAGCCCTTATTAACCATTACCACGAGCCCTTATTAACCATTACCACAAGCCCTTATTAACCATTACCACAAGCCCTTATTAACCATTACCACGAGCCCTTATTAACCATTACCACAAGCCCTTATTAACCATTACCACGAGCCCTTATTAACCATTACCACGAGCCCTTATTAACCATTACCACAAGCCCTTATTAACCATTACCACAAGCCCTTATTAACCATTACCACGAGCCCTTATTAACCATTACCACGAGCCCTTATTAACCATTACCACAAACCCTTATTAACCATTACCACGAGCTCTTATTAACCATTACCACAAGCCCTTATTATCCATTACCACGAGACCTTATTAACCATTACCACGAGCCCTTATTAACCATTACCACGAGCCCTTATTAACCATTACCACAAGCCCTTATTAACCATTACCACGTGCTCATCTTAACCATTACCACGAACCCTTATTAACCATTACCACAAGCCCTTATTAACCATTACCATGAGCTCGTCTTAACCATTACCACGAGCCCTTGTTAACCATTACCACAAGCCCTTATTAACCATTACCACAAGCCCATCTTAACCATTACCACAAGCTTGTCTTAACCATTACCACGAGCCCTTATTAACCATTACCATGAGCCCATCTTAACCATTACCACGAGCTCGTCTTAACCATTACCACGAGCCCGTCTCAACCATTACCACGAGCTTGTCTTAACCATTACCAGGAGTCCGCCTTAACCATTACCACGAGCCCGTCTTAACCATTACCATGAGCCCATAATAACCATTACCATGAGCCCATATTAACCACTACCACGAGCTTGTCTTAACCATTAACACGAGTCCGTCTTAACCATTACCACAAGTCCGTCTTAACCATTATCACGAACCAGTCCTAGCCATTACCACGAGCCCTTATTAACCATTACCACGAGCCCTTATTAACCATTACCATGAGCTCGTCTTAACCATTACCAGGAGCCCTTATTAACCATTACCACAAGCCCTTATTAACCATTACCATGAGCCCATCTTAACCATTACCACAAGCTTGGCTTAACCATTACCACAAGCTCGTCTTAACCATTACCACGAACCCTTATTAACCATTACCATGAGCCCATCTTAAACATTACCACAAGCTTGGCTTAACCATTACCACAAGTCCGCCTTAACCATTACCACGAGCTCGTCTTAACCATTACCAGGAGTCCGCCTTAACCATTACCACAAGCCAGTCCTAGCCATTACCATGAGCCCTTATTAACCATTACCATGAGCTCGTCTTAACCATTACCACGAGCCCGTCTTAACCATTACCACGAGCCCGTCCCTAGCCATTACCACCAGCCCTTATTAACCATTACCATGAGCCCGTCTTAAACATTACCACGAGCCCATCTTAACCATTACCACGAGCCCGTCCCTAGCCATTACCACGAGCCCATCTTAACCATTATCATGAGCCCGTCTTAACCATTACCACGAGCCCGTCCCTAGCCATTACCACGAGCCCTTATTAACCATTACCATGAGCTTGTCTTAACCATTACCACGAGCCCGTCCCTAGCCATTACCACGAGCCCATCTTAACCATTACCACGAGCCCGTCCCTAGCCATTACCACAAGCCCATCTTAACCATTACCACGAGCCCGTCCCTAGCCATTACCACGAGCCCATCTTAACCATTACCACGAGCCCATCTTAACCATTACCACGAGCCCGTCCCTAGCCATTACCACGAGCCCATCTTAACCATTACCACGAGCCCGTCCCTAGCCATTACCACGAGCCATTCTTAACCATTACCACGAGCCCATCTTAACCATTACCACGAGCCCGTCCCTAGCCATTACCACGAGCCCATCTTAACCATTACCACGAGCCCGTCCCTAGCCATTACCACGAGCCCATCTTAACCATTACCACGAGCCCATCTTAACCATTACCACGAGCCCGTCCCTAGCCATTACCACGAGCCCATCTTAACCATTACCACGAGCCCGTCCCTAGCCATTACCACGAGCCATTCTTAACCATTACCACGAGCCCATCTTAACCATTACCACGAGCCCGTCCCTAGCCATTACCACAAGCCCATCTTAACCATTACCACGAGCCCATCTTAACCATTACCACGAGCCCATCTTAACCATTACCACGAGCCCATCTTAACCATTACCACGAGCCCGTCCCTGGCCATTACCACGAGCCCATCTTAACCATTACCACGAGCCCGTCCCTAGCCATTACCACAAGCCCTTATTAACCATTACCATGAGCTCGTCTTAACCATTACCACGAGCCCGTCTTAACCATTACCACAAGCCCGTCCCTAGCCATTACCACGAGCCCTTATTAACCATTACCATGAGCCCGTCTTAAACGTTACCACGAGCCCATCTTAACCATTACCATGAGCTCGTCTTAACCATTACCACTAGCCCGTCTTAACCATTACCACGAGCCCGTCCCTAGCCATTACCACGAGCCCATCTTAACCATTACCACGAGCCCGTCCCTAGCCATTACCACGAGCCCATCTTAACCATTACCACGAGCCCGTCCCTAGCCATTACCACGAGCCCATCTTAACCATTACCACGAGCCCGTCCCTAGACATTACCACGAGCCATTCTTAACCATTACCACGAGCCCATCTTAACCATTACCACGAGCCCGTCCCTAGCCATTACCACGAGCCATTCTTAACCATTACCACGAGCCCATCTTAACCATTACCACGAGCCCGTCCCTAGCCATTACCACGAGCCCATCTTAACCATTACCACGAGCCCGTCCCTAGCCATTACCACGAGCCCATCTTAACCATTACCACGAGCCCATCTTAACCATTACCACGAGCCCGTCCCTAGCCATTACCACGAGCCCATCTTAACCATTACCACGAGCCCGTCCCTAGCCATTACCACGAGCCCATCTTAACCATTACCACGAGCCCATCTTAACCATTACCACGAGCCCGTCCCTAGCCATTACCACGAGCCCATCTTAACCATTACCACGAGCCCGTCCCTAGCCATTACCACGAGCCATTCTTAACCATTACCACGAGCCCATCTTAACCATTACCACGAGCCCGTCCCTAGCCATTACCACGAGCCCATCTTAACCATTACCACGAGCCCATCTTAACCATTACCACGAGCCCGTCCCTAGCCATTACCACGAGCCCATCTTAACCATTACCACGAGCCCATCTTAACCATTACCACGAGCCCATCTTAACCATTACCACGAGCCCGTCCCTAGCCATTACCACGAGCCCATCTTAACCATTACCACGAGCCCGTCCCTAGCCATTACCACGAGCCCGTCCCTAGCCATTACCACGAGCCCTTATTAACCATTACCACGAGCCCATCTTAACCATTACCACGAGCCCGTCCCCAGCCATTACCACGAGCCCATCTTAACCATTACCACGAGCCCATCTTAACCATTACCACGAGCCCATCTTAACCATTACCACGAGCCCATCTTAACCATTACCACGAGCCCGTCCCTAGCCATTACCACGAGCCCGTCCCTAGCCATTACCACAAGCCCGTCCCTAGCCATTACCATGAGCCCTTATTAACCATTACCACGAGCCCATCTTAACCATTACCACGAGCCCGTCCCTAGCCATTACCACAAGCCCATCTTAACCATTACCACGAGCCCATCTTAACCATTACCACGAGCCCATCTTAACCATTACCACGAGCCCGTCCCTAGCCATTACCACGAGCCCTTATTAACCATTACCACGAGCCCGTCCCTAGCCATTACCACGAGCCCGTCCCTAGCCATTAACACAAGCCCGTCCCTAGCCATTACCACGAGCCCTTATTAACCATTACCACGAGCCAATCTTAAGGTGCCACCAACGTCCTGTGACACAGACATAAACAAATCTCTACACGTAAACATTGTACGCTACTTTTATTACAACTTTATATTTTGGGGATTTGACTATTGATTACTATTGATTACAAGTGATTAATATTAATATTGATATTTGTACTGCACTGTTGAGGGGAGCTCGCAAGTAAACATTTCACTGTACCGTTTATACCTGCTGTATCCTGTGCATGTGATGAATAAACTTTTATTCAATTCGATACATACAGTCTATACATGTTTATCCAGTCTATACATGTTTATCCAGTCTATACATGTTTATCCAGTCTATAAATGTTTATCCAGTCTATACATGTTTATCCAGTCTATAAATGTTTATCCAGTCTATACATGTTTATCCAGTCTATAAATGTTTATCCAGTCTATACATGTTTATCCAGTCTATAAATGTTTATCCAGTCTATACATGTTTATCCAGTCTATACATGTTTATCCAGTGTTACGTGTAAATGAGTGAAGAGGTGTGGAGTCAGGCGCAGAGAGCAAAGGATGTGGGAAAAACAACACGCTTTAATGTCCTGGAAACATAACATGTACAAAAGTGGAAACACAAATGAACAGAAATATAAACGGACAGCGTGAAACCCAAATGCAAACAAAATACACTCAAACAAAGAAACAGGAGAACAAGCCCGCACGAAACAGAAGCGGGCTGAACAGACTATATATAACCCTATCCTAACAACCAAACAGGAAACAGGTGATACCAATTAGACAGAACTAAACGAACACAGAACAACGGATCAGCGATAGCTAGTAGACCGGCGACGACGACCGCCGAGCGCCACCCGAACAAGAAGGGGAGTCACCTTCGGTAATATTCGTGACATCCAGTTTATACATGTTTATCCAGTCTATACATGTTTATCCAGTCTATAAATGTTTATCCAGTCTATAAATGTTTATCCAGTCTATACATGTTTATCCAGTCTATACATGTTTATCCAGTCTACAAATGTTTATCCAGTCTATACGGCAGGTTGCCTAGTGGTTAGAGCGTTGGGCCAGTAACCAAAAGGTTGCAGTCCCCCACACCTCTCTGGCGCAGTCCCCCACACCTCTCTGGTGCAGTCCCCCGCACCCCCGCACCTCTCTGGTTGGGTTAAATGCGGAAGACACATTTCAGCCATCATCATGAAGTGCTTTGCGAGGCTAGTTAAGGATTATTTCACTGCCACCCTAGACCCATTTCAGTTTTTTTCTGAGGCATTGACATGGAAAACGGGCACACTTTAGAGTGGCCTTGTTTTGTACCCAGCGCAAGGTGCACCAGTGTTTTTTTGTATTTTTTCCTTCATTTAACTAGGCAAGTCAGTTAAGCACAAATTCTTATTTTCAATGACGGCCTTGGAACAGTGGGTTAACTACCTAGTTCAGGGGCAGAACGACAAATGTTTACCTTGTCAGCTCGGGGATTCAATCTAGCAACTTTTCGGTTACAAGTCTAACACTCTAACTACTAGGCTAGCTGCCGCCCCAACAGGTCCACAGATGACGCAATCGCAACCGCCCCAACAGGTCCACAGATGACAGGTCCACTGCACACTGCCCTGTCCCATCTGGACAAAAACAATACCTATGTAAGAATGCTGTTCATTGATTACAGCTCAGCATTCAACACCATAGTACCCTCCAAGCTCATCATCAAGCTGGAGGCCCTGGGTCTCAACCCCTCCCGGTGCAACTGGGTCCTGGAGTTTCTGACGGGCCGCCCCCAGGTGGTGAAGGTAGGAAACAACATCTCCACTTCGATGATCCTCAACACTGGAGCCCCACAAGTGTGTGTGCTCTCAGTCCTCTCCTGTACTCCCTGTTCACCCACGACTGCATGGCCACGCACACCTCCAACTCAATCATCAAGTTTGCAGATGACACAACAGTAGTGGGCTTGATCACCAACAACGACGAGACGGCCTACAGGGAGGAGGTGAGGGCACTCGGAGTGTGGTGTCAGGAAAACAAGCTCTCAGTCAACAAAACAAAGGAGATGATCGTGGACTTCAAGAAACAGCAGAGGGAGCACCCCCCTATCCACATCGAAGGGACAGCAGTTGAGAAGCTGGAACGTTTTATGTTCCTGGGCGTACACATCACAGACAAACTGAAATGTTCCACCCACACAGACAGTGTGGTGAAGAAGGAGGCTGAAGAAATGTGGCTTGTCACCGAAAATCCTGACAAACTTTTACAGATGCACAATCGAGAGCATCCTGCCGGGCTGTATCACAACCTAGTACGGCAACTGCACCGCCCTCAACCGCAAGGCTACTGCTATGTCTGTGTCTGTATGTTAAACAGACGGCTTGTCCCGCTTACTCACACACACACACTGCCTGTTGCATGGTCTGGGGAGTTTCAAACAATTCCTGGAGTTCCAGTGGACGCTGCATATGTGTCCCAAATGGCATTTGGGACGCATCCTATGACCTCTGCAGATTGGGCTACCTCCCATTCACACACTCACTCAGTATTGCTCCCTCTCAGCCACCAATAGTATGAAAATGTATGCACATTTACACACACACACACACACACACACATACACCCTCACTCATACACACAAATATATGCATGCACGCACACACTTATGCACTCTCACACACACACACACACACACACACACACACACACACACACACACACACACACACACACACACACACACACACACACACACACCATGCAGGTCTGCCAAAGAGGTGGAGGGTGACAGAGAAGAGAGCACACAACAACACAGTGTTTATTTTTCTACAGGACTGTTGGCATGGCAACCCCAAACCTTTTTTTCTTCCTATCCATGTTTTCTCTTTACCTCTCTCATTTCATAATGTCCCCTCTTTTCTCCATACTCTCTTTTACCTCTCTCCTTTCATAATGTCCCCTCTTTTCTCCATACTCTCTTTTACCTCTCTCCTTTCATGTCTCCTCTTTTCTCCATACGCTCTTTTACCTCTCTCCTTTCATGTCTCCTCTTTTCTCCATACTCTCTTTTACCTCTCTCCTTTCATAATGTCCCCTCTGTTCTCCATACTCTCTTTACCTCTCTCCTTTCATAATGTCCCCTCTTTTCTCCATACTCTGTTTTACCTCCTTTCATAATGTCCCCTCTGTTCTCCATACTCTCTTTTACCTCTCTCCTTTCATAATGTCCCCTCTTTTCTCCATACTCTCTTTTACCTCTCTCCTTTCATGTCTCCTCTTTTCTCCATACGCTCTTTTACCTCTCTCCTTTCATGTCTCCTCTTTTCTCCATACTCTCTTTTACCTCTCTCCTTTCATGTCTCCTCTTTTCTCCATACTCTCTTTTACCTCTCTCCTTTCATAATGTCCCCTCTTTTCTCCATACTCTCTTTTACCTCTCTCCTTTCATAATGTCCCCTCTTTTCTCCATACTCTCTTTTACCTCTCCTTTCATGTCTCCTCTTTTCTCCATACGCTCTTTTACCTCTCTCCTTTCATGTCTCCTCTTTTCTCCATACTCTCTTTTACCTCTCTCCTTTCATAATGTCCCCTCTTTTCTCCATACTCTCTTTTACCTCTCTCCTTTCATAATGTCCCCTCTGTTCTCCATACTCTCTTTACCTCTCTCCTTTCATAATGTCCCCTCTTTTCTCCATACTCTGTTTTACCTCCTTTCATAATGTCCCCTCTGTTCTCCATACTCTCTTTACCTCTCTCCTTTCATAATGTCCCCTCTTTTCTCCATACTCTGTTTTACCTCCTTTCATAATGTCCCCTCTTTTCTCCATACCCTCTTTTACCTCTCTCCGACTTTCTTTCTCAAAGTCATCTGACAATAATTATAGTAAGATCCCCCCTCACAGAAAAAAATGCATATTATGCAGAGAGGTTGAAAACATGTAGAGATTTTAGTTTTAAAAAAGACAAAGAAATAAAGACACAAAGAAAGAAAGGAGGGATGGTTAAATTTGCATCTGGAAAAAGAAAAGGATGGCTGGGGAGAGAGGGGGTTTCTGGGAGATAAAGAAAAGAGTGGAAAGGGGGACCGTAGAGGGAGGGAGGGAAAGAAAAACAAACTATGAAAGAATATGGCTGAACATACAGAAAAGGTTGGAAGTGGAGAAGACTAACAGTCCAATGAGAGTCAGAGAGACAGAGAGGAAGAGAGAGGGTGAAGGAAGGTGAGATGAGAGGCAGAAAAAAAGACAGAGGGAGACTGAACGCAAGAGAACAGCGATACAATGCACGCACAAACTGTGTTACATAAAATGACAGTTGCACCACAGGATTTCTCATCTCTCAAACTAGTGTAACTAAGAGGTCAGCAGATGTCGTCTGGGGTCAGTAGCATGGATGATTCCGCTGATCTTAGGTCAGGAGGTATTAAGAAACAAAAACAACTCCAAATCCACTCTTAAAGCTGCAGAACCGAGTGATTTTCTGAGAAGAGGTGGTTTAATCCTTGATGATTGTAACTAGAGTTCATGGATCACCGGTAATGTGGCCTTGATGACTGGCTATAGGGTCTGGAAAGATTTACTGACTGACTGATTGAGGATGATCTAGATTGATTACAAGTCAACGATAACCTGGTCCCAGATGGGTTTGTGCTATTATGCATGACAGCACAAACAGATCTGGGACCAGTTTTATTCCTCTCCCCTCTCTAGCAAGAAGCAGGTCACTAAGATATAATCAATGTCAAATGATCCCAATGCGGATGAAGGACTGTAATCAAGTATGCTCTAAGCAGAGATGCATAGTGTAGGACCATAGACATATTATCAAGGGTACAGTATCTACCTACTGCTGACTACTCTGAGATTTTTACCATTTGAATAAATGTAAACTCCCAATCCAAATACTACCAGTCCCAGTCAAAATACCAATCCAAATACTACCAGTCCCAGTCAAAATACCAATCCAAATAGTACCAGTCCCAGTCAAAATACCAATCCAAATAGTACCAGTCCCAGTCAAAATACCAATCCAAATACTACCAGTCCCAGTCAAAATACCAATCCAAATAGTACCAGTCCCAGTCAAAATACCAATCCAAATAGTACCAGTCCCAGTCAAAATACCAATCCAAATACTACCAGTCCCTGTCAAAATACCAATCCAAATAGTACCAGTCCCAGTCAAAATACCAATCCAAATACTACCAGTCCCAGTCAAAATACCAATCCAAATAGTACCAGTCCCAGTCAAAATACCAATCCAAATAGTACCCGTCCCAGTCAAAATACCAATCCAAATAGTACCAGTCCCAGTCAAAATACCAATCCAAATACTACCAGTTGTCACGAGTGGCGCTCGGCGGTCGTCATCACCGGCCTATTAGCTGCCACTGATTGTCTTTCCTCCCCCTCCTTGTATGTTTATTGGTAGCACCTGTTTAGGTATGATTAGTTTGTCTTTATTAGACAGCCGGCCCGCCTGGTTGTTGTGCGGGATTATTTCAGTGTAACCTTCGGCTCTGTTGTAGAGGTACGTGTTAGTGCCTGGTCGTGACTTTTCCGTTGTACCTTTTCATTCCCTGTGTTTGGGTTCGTTACTATTGTGAGTACCCTGTGGTGCGTTGGTGCAATTAAAGACGCACAGCATTGCACTCTCTGTCTCCTGCGTCTGACTCCACACCCACGACACCCGCAGCATTACAGAATCCCGCACCTAAATCAAATTGAATGGAGTCAGCAGGAGCAGCAGCCAACCCTCTCCCATCGATGGAGGAACGGGTTCTCCACCACACCACCGTTCTCCATCGGATCGGATCCGCGATGGATCAAGTAATGGAGAGAATGGACCGATGGGAGAGGAGTGGTCTCCTCTCTCCACCTTCGGCACCCACGGCCCGGACTCCCCATCACTCGACTCCAGCACCCTCCGTCTGACGCTACCGAGGGCTTATGATGGAGCGGCGTCGGGTTGCCAGGGGTTTCTGCTTCAGCTGGAGCTATACCTGGCCACCGTTAGACCCACTCCCTCAGGAGCGGAGAGGGTGAGTGTCCTCATCTCCTGCCTCACGGGTCGTGCTCTGGAGTGGGCGAACGCAGTCTGGAATGGCCCAGACTCAGCGCGAGCACTACCCAGAGTTTTCCCTCCGCTTCCGTGCCGTGTTTGATCACCCTCTAGACGGCCGAGCGGTGGGAGAACAACTTTTTCATCTCAGGCAGGAGAGGAGGAGCGCCCAGGATTACGCGCTGGAGTTCCGGACCTTGGCAGCCGGATCTGGGTGGAACGACAGGGCCCTTATGGACCACTACAGGTGTAGTCTCCGAGAGGACGTCCGCCGGGAGTTAGCGTGTCGGGACACCACTCTGTCACTGGATCAGCTGATTGACATGTCCATTCGACTGGACAATCTGCTGGCTGCCCGCGGGCGTTCAGAGAGGGTCCTGTGCGTTCCACCACCCAGCCCCTCCGCTCCCATTCCGATGGAGTTGGGAGGGGCTGCGCCGAGGGGTACCGGAGGAGGAGGCCTTCCCTGCACCAACTGTGGTCGGAGAGGACACGCGTCTGATCGGTGCTGGGGGGGTCCGTCTGGGAGTAGAGATGGCAGGCGGAACGCTTCTCGATCATCCCAGGTGAGTCTGCATCAAACTCACCCAGAACCCCCTGTTGGCCACATGTTTGTCTTAACCTTTTTTCTTCACTTTTTTCCCTCTTCCCAGCATAGTCGATTCAGGCGCAGCTGGGAACTTTATGGATCGCGGACTCGCCCTTAAGTTAGGGGTTCCGCTGGTGCCGATAGATTCTCCTTTCCCCGTGCACTCCCTAGATAGCCGGCCATTAGGGTCAGGGATGGTCAGGAGACCACGGTCCCACTGGACATGGTGACGCAGGGGAATCATAGGGAGCGTATCAGTTTTTTTATTATTGATTCGCCTGCGTTTCCAGTGGTGCTGGGGACTCCTGGCTGGCCCGGCACAATCCTAAAATTTCGTGGAAACAGGGGTTCTCCAGGGGTGGTCAGAGGAGTGTTCTGGAAGGTGTTTGGGAGTTTCCATCGGTGCTACGTCGGTGGAGAGTCCAGACCAGGGTTCCACGGTGTGCATTCCCCCCGAGTATGCCGATTTGGCAATCGCTTTCAGTAAAGTGAAAGCGACTAAATTACCACCTTATCGACCGGGAAGGGATTGTACGATAGATCTCCAGGTAGACGCTGCGCTTCCCAAGAGTCACGTGTACCCGCTGTCCCAGGGGGAGACGTTGGCAATGGAGACATATGTCACGGAGTCGCTGGGACAGGGGTACATTCAGCCCTCCATTTCACCCGTCTCCTCGAGTTTCTTTTTTGTGAGGAAAAAGGTGGGAGGTTTGCGTCCGTGTATTGATTATAGAGGTCTAAACGCCATCACAGTGGGGTATAGTTACCCTCTACCTCTCATCGCTACGGCGGTGGAATCATTCCACGGAGCGCAGTTCTTCACAAAACTGGATCTCAGGAGCGCGTATAGTCTGGTGCGTATTCGGAAGGGAGACGAGTGGAAAACCGCATTTAGTACCACATCAGGCCACTATGAGTACCTCGTCATGCCGTATGGGTTAAAAAAATGCTCCAGCCGTTTTTCAATCCTTTGTAGACGAGATTCTCAGGGACCTGTGCGGGCAGGAGTGGTTGTTTATATCGATGACATTCTGATCTACTCGGCCACTTACACCGCGCATGTGTCTCTGGTGCGCAAGGTGCTTGGTAGACTGCTGGAGCATGACCTATACGTCAAGGCTGAGAAATGCGTGTTCTCTAAACGAGCCGTCTCTTTTCTGGGATATCGCATTTCCACCTCGGGGTAGTGATGGAGGGCGACCGCATTAGGGCCGTGCGTAATTGGCCGACTCCAACCACGGTAAAGGAGGTGCAGCGGTTTTTGGGTTTTGCCAACTACTACCGGAGGTTTATCCGGGGTTTTGGCCAGATAGCGGCTCCCATTACCTCACTGCTGAAGGGGGGCCCGGTGCGGTTGCAGTGGTCAGCAGAGGCGAACGGAGCGTTCAACAAGTTGAAGGCGCTGTTCACTGATGCGCCCGTGTTGGCGCATCCGGACCCCTCTCTAGCATTCATAGTGGAGGTGGACGCGTCCGAGGCTGGGGTGGGTGCCGTGCTATCGCAGCGCTCGGGTACGCCACCAAAACTCTGCCCCTGCGCTTTCTTCTCAAGGAAGCTCAGCCCAGCGGAGCGTAACTATGATGTGGGGGACCGGGAGTTGCTAGCGGTGGTTAGAGCTCTGAAGGTGTGGAGACACTGGCTTGAGGGGGCTAAGCACCCTTTTCTCATCTGGACCGACCACCAGAACCTGGAGTATATTCTGGCAGCTAGGAGACTTAACCCACGTCAGGCAAGGTGGGCCATATTCTTCACCCAGTTCCGGTTTACTTTGTCTTATAGACCGGGCTCCCAGAACGTAAAGGCTGACGCACTGTCCCGCCTTTACGACACGGAGGATGGGTCCACCGAACCTGCTCCCATCCTTCCCGCCTCAAAGCTGGTAGCACCAGTGGTATGGGAGGTGGACTCGGATATCGAGCGGGCGTTACGGGCTGAACCCGCTCCTCCTCAGTGTCCAGCGGGCGAAGGTACGTGCCGCTTGGTGTTCGGGACAAGCTGATTCGGTGGGCTCATGTCCTACCCTCCTCGGGTCACCCTGGGGTGACGAGGACAGTGGAGAGCCTTCAGGGAGGTATTGGTGGCCTACTTTGGCTAAGGACGTTAAGGGTTATGTCTCCTCCTGTTCAGTGTGCGCTCAGAGTAAGGCTCCTAGGCACCTTCCTAGAGGAAGTTACAACCCCTCCCCGTTCCACAGCGGCCATGGTCACATCTGTCCATAGATATCCTGACCGATCTTCCGCCGTCTCAGGGGAACACCACGGTTCTTGTGATTGTGGATCGGTTCTCTAAGTCCTGCCGTCTCCTCCCGTTGCCCGGTATCCCTACAGCCCTACAGACTGCGGAGGCGTTATTCACCCATGTCTTTCGGCACTACGGGGTGCCGGAGGACATCGTTTCTGATCGGGGCCCCCAATTCACGTCTCGGGTATGGAGAGCGTTCATGGAACGCTTGGGGGTCTCTGTCAGCCTGACCTCCGGTTATCACCCGAGAGTAATGGGCAGGTGGAGAGAGTGAACCAGGAGGTGGGTAGGTTTCTGCGGTCGTATTGCCAGGATCGGCCAGGGGAGTGGGCACGCTACATTCCTGGGCTGAAATGGCTCAGAACTCACTACGCCACTCCTCTACTAACGTGTCCCCTTTTCAGTGTGTGTTGGGGTACCAGCCGGTCCTGGCACCATGGCATCCGAGCCAGACCGAGGCTCCTGCGGTGGAGGAATGGGTACAGCGCTCCAAGGAGACCTGGAGGGCCGTCTAGGAATCTCTACAAGAAGCGAGTGGACGGCAGAAGAGGAGTGCTGACCGCCACCGCAGTGAGGCCCCGTGTTTGTACCGGGGACAGGGTCTGGCTCTCGACCCGAAACCTACCTCTCCGCTTGCCCTGCCGGAAGCTGGGTCCGCAGTGTGTAGGGCCCTTTAAAGTCCTGAGGAGGATAAACGAGGTGTGTTATCGATTACAACTCCTTCCTATTATCGTATTAACCCCTCGTTTCATGTGTCTCTCCTCAGGCCGGTGGTAGCTGGTCCCCTGCAGGACAGTGAGGTGCTGGAGGTCCCTCCCCCCTCTGGACATCAAGGGGTCCCCGGCGTACACGATCCGGGCCATTCTGGACTCAAGACGCCGGGTGAGGGGCCTGCAGTACCTCGTGGACTGGGAGGGGTACGGCCCGGAGGAGAGGTGCTGGGTACCGGTGGGGGACATCTTGGATCCATCCATGTTGAGGGATTTCCATCGCCTCCATCCGGATCGCCCTGCACCTCGTCATCCGGGGCGACCTCGAGGCCGGTGTCGGCGCGCTGCGGGAGCCGCGCGTCAGGGGGGGGGTACTGTCACGAGTGGCGCTCGGTGGTCGTCATCACCGGCCTATTAGCTGCCACTGATTGTCTTTCCTCCCCCTCCTTGTATGTTTATTGGTAGCACCTGTTTAGGTATGATTAGTTTGTCTTTATTAGACAGCCGGCCCGCCTGGTTGTTGTGCGGGATTATTTCAGTGTAACCTTCGGCTCTATTGTAGAGGTACGTGTTAGTGCCTGGTCGTGACTTTTCCGTTGTACCTTTTCATTCCCTGTGTTTGGGGTCGTTACTATTGTGAGTACCCTGTGGTGCGTTGGTGCAATTAAAGACGCACAGCATTGCACTCTCTGTCTCCTGCGTCTGACTCCACACCTACGACACCCGCAGCAGTCCCGGTCAAAATACCAATCCAAATACTACCAGTCCCAGTCAAAATACCAATCCAAATACTACCAATCTCAATCCAAATACTACCAGTCCCAGTCAAAATACCAATCCAAATACTATCAGTCCCAATCCAAAAGCTACCAGTCCCAATCAACATACCAATAAAAATACTACGACTCCCAATTCAAATACTACCAGTCCCAATTCAAATACTACCAGTCCCAATGCAAATAGTACCAGTCCCAATCCAAATACTACCAATCCCAATCCAAATACTACCAGTCCCAATCCAAATACTACCAGTCCAAATCCCAAAACTACCAGTCCCAATCCAAATACTACCAGTTCCAATCAAAATACCAATCCAAATACTACCGGTCCCAATCCAAATACTACCAGTTCCAATCAAAATACCAATCCAAGTACTACCGGTCCCAATCCAAACACTACCAGTCCCAATGCAAATACTACCAGTCCCAATCAAAATACCAATCCAAATACTACCGGTCCAAATCCAAATACTACCAGTCCCAATCCAAATACTACCAGTCCCAATGCAAACACTACCAGTCCCAATCCAAATACTATCAGTCTCAATCCAAAAGCTACCAGTCCCAATCAACATACCAATAAAAATACTACAACTCCCAATTCAAATACTACCAGTCCCAATGCAAATACTACCAGTCCCAATCCAAATACTACCAGTCCCAATCCAAATACTACCAGTCCCAATCCAAACACTACCAGTCCCAATCCAAACACTACCAGTCCCAGTCAAAATACCAATCCAAATACTACCAGTCCCAATCCAAATACTATCAGTCTCAATCCAAAAGCTACCAGTCCCAATCAACATACCAATAAAAATACTACAACTCCCAATTCAAATACTACCAGTCCCAATGCAAATACTACCAGTCCCAATCAAAATACCAATCCAAATACTACCGGTCCAAATCCAAATACTACCAGTCCCAATCAAAATACCAATCCAAATACTACCAGTCCCAATCCAAATACTACCAGTCCCAATCCAAATACTACCAGTCCCAATGCAAATACTACCAGTCTCAATCCAAATACTATCAGTCTCAATCCAAAAGCTACCAGTCCCAATCAACATACCAATAAAAATACTACAACTCCCAATCAAAATACTCCCAGTCCCAATTCAAATACTACCAGTCCCAATTCAAATACTACCAGTCCCGATGCAAATACTACCAGTCCCAATCCAAATACTACCAGTCCCAATCCAAAAGCTACCAGTCCCAATCAACATACCAATAAAAATACTACAACTCCCAATCAAAATACTACCAGTCCCAATTCAAATACTACCAGTCCCAATTCAAATACTACCAGTCCCAATGCAAATACTACGAGTCCCAATCCAAATACTACCAGTCCCAATCCAAATTCTACCAGTCCCAATCCAAATACTACCAGTCCAAATCCCAAACCTACCAGTCCCAATCCAAATACTACCAGTGCAAATCAAAATACCAATCCAAATACTACCGGTCCCAATCAAAATACCAATCCAAATACTACCGGTCCCAATCCAAATACTACCAGTTCCAATCAAAATACCAGTCCAAATACTACCGGTCCCAATCCAAACACTACCACTCCCAATGCAAATACTACCAGTCCCGATCGAAATACTACCAGTCCCAATCCAAATACTACCAGTCCCAATCCAAATACTACCAGTCCCAATCCAAATACTACCAGTCCCAATGCAAATACTACCAGTCTCAATCCAAATACTATCAGTCTCAATCCAAAAGCTACCAGTCCCAATCAACATACCAATAAAAATACTACAACTCCCAATCCATATACGACCAGTCCCAATCCAAATACTACCAGTCCCGATCGAAATACTACCAGTCCCAATCCAAATACTACCAGTCCCAATTCAAACACTACCAGTCGTAATCCAAATACTACCAGTCCCAATCCAAATACTACCAATCCCAATCCAAATACTACCAGTCCCAGTTAAAATACCAATCCAAATACTACCAGTCCCAACCCAAATACTACCAGTCCCAATCAAAATACCAATCCAAATACTAACCGGTCCTACACTCTGCAAATTACAAACTTCAGAAGCCTTTTTAAACCTCAAATACGCTACAAGTTATAAATGTATTGCATTGCAGGAAGGTACTCCTGCAACAGGGTGATCAAACTAAGATCCTATGTGTGTGTGTGCGTGCGTGCGTGCGTGCGTGCGTGCGTGCGTGCGTGCGTGTGTGTGTACTCTGTATTGATTATTCCGGAGGCCTCTGCATGGTCAAGGCAGGGATATGTCATTCTTCACTCATACTTCCTGTCTTTCTCTCCTGCGTTACAGGGAAGACATCCTCCTCCTTCATGTGGTACCCTTCCTGCAGACTCATCCTGACATGACCCTCCAGCATGACAGTGCCACCAGCCATACTGCTGTGCGTGATTTCTTGCAAGACAGGAATGTCAGTGTTCTGCCATGGCCAGCGAAGAGCCCGGATCTCAACGTCTGGGACCTGTTGGATCGGAGGGTGGGCCATTCCCCCAGAAATGTCTGGGAACTTGCAGGTGCCTTGGTGGAAGAGTGGGGTAACATCTCACAGCAAGAACTGGAAAATCTGGTGCAGTCCATGAGGAGGAGATGCACTGCAGTACTTAACTTCTTGCATCGAGCCATCCCGGATCCGGTATCGTGACTACAGCCTCAAGCTCATTACCATAACGCAACGTTAACTATTCATGAAAATCGCAAATGAAATGAAATGAATCTATTTGCTCTCAAGCTTAGCCTTTTGTTAACAACACTGTCATCTCAGATTTTCAAAATATGCTTCTCAACCATTGCAAAACAAGCATTTGTGTAACAGTATTGATGGCTAACGTAGCATTTAGCATTAGCATTCAGCAGGCAACATTTACACAAAAAAACAGAAAAGCATTCAAATAAAATCATTTACCTTTGAAGAACTTCAGATGTTTTCAATGAGGAGACTCTCAGATAGCAAATGTTCAGTTTTTCCTGAAAGATTATTTGTTTAGGACAAATCGCTCCGTTTTCTGCGTCACGTTTAGCTACGAAAAAAACCCTGTATCCAGGATTGTGTAAATCTATCAGCAAGCTCATTAGCATAACACAACGTTAACTATTCATGAAAATCGCAAATGAAATGAAATTAATCTATTTGCTCTCAAGCTTAGCCTTTTGTTAACAACACTGTCATCTCAGATTTTCAAAATATGCTTCTCAACCATTGCAAAACAAGCATTTGTGTAACAGTATTCATGGTTAACGTACCATTTAGCATTAGCATTCAGCATGCAACATTTTCCACAAAAACCATAAAAGCATTCAAATAAAATCATTTACCTTTGAAGAACTTCAGATGTTTTCAATGAGGAGACTCTGTTAGATAGCAAATGTTCCGTTTTTACAAAAAATATTATTTGTGTCGACTAATCGCTCCGTTTTGTTCATCGCGTTTGGGTAAGAAAATAAATAAATAAATAAGTCATTAAAACGCGAACTTTTTTCCAAATTAACTCCATAATATCGACAGAAACATGGAAAACGATGTTTAGAATCAATCCTCATGGTGTTTTTCACATATCTATCGACGATAAAATCCATCGTGGCAGTTTACTTTCAATTCTGAAGAAATGGAACGCGCATGGACCTACAGATTACGCACACAGGACACCGGGCGGGACACCAGGTAAATGTAGTCTCTTATGGTCAATCTTCCAATGATATGCCTACAAACACGTCACAATGCTGCAGACACCTCGGGGAATAGACAGAAAGCGCAGGCTCATTCCTGGCGCATTCACAGCCATATAAGGAGACATTGGAACACAGCGCCTTCAGAATCCGGGGCATTTCCTGTATGAAACTTCATCTTGGTTTCGCCTGTTGCATTAGTTCTGGGGCACGCACAGATAATATCTTTGCAGTTTTGGAGACGTCAGAGTTGTGTCTTTCCAAGGCTGTCAATTCCATGCATGGTCGAGCATCTTTTCGTGACAAAATATTGCGCTTAAAACGGGCACGTCTTTTTATCCAATAATGACACAGCGCCCCCATAGGTTCAACAGGTTAATGCAGCTGGTGGCCACACCAGATACTGACTGTTACTTTTGATTTTGACCACCCCCTTTCTTCAGGGACACATTATTAAATTTCTGTTAGTCACACGTCTGTTGAACTTGTTCAGTTTATGTCTGCTGTTGAATCTTGTTATGTTCATACAAATATTTACACGTTAAGTTTGCTGAAAATTAACGCAGTTGACAGTGAGACAAAGTTTCTTTTTTTGCTGAGTTTTATTTCTTACTTCTCATCCTGTCTGATGATCCATCCCTTGTTCTTTGTTTCTCACTACCTCTCTTTATTTCAGGTCCAATGTGGAATATCACCCAAACTACTGTCGCTACTCTCCAAGTCCCCTCTCGCTCTGTCTCTCTCTCTCTCTCTCTCTCTCAATTTTCCCCTCTTTTCTCATTCTGTCTCGGTGTATCTCTACCCTCTGTCCCTTTCTCTTTCCCCTCTCATCCCTCTCTATCCATCTCATGATTTCCAAGCTCTTCCACAGCAGGAGAAACAGTAAAAAGCACTAATTCTGTCCATCTCTCTTTTTCTCTGTCTCTGTCTGTCTCGCTCTCTGTCCATCTCTCTCTCTGTCCATCTCTCTCTCTCTGCCATCTCTCTCTCTCTCTGCCATCTCTCTCTCTGTCCAACTCTCTCTCTCTCTCTGTCTGTCTCTCTCTGTCTGTCTCTCTCTGTCTGTGTCTCTCGCTGTCTGTCTCCCCCCTCTCTCAATTAAATTCTCTCTCTCTCTCGGTCTTCCACTATCTCCTTCTCTGTCTGTCAAAACTAGTGGTAACAATCCAAGTGTGGGTCAGAGAAGAACAGTAGTGTAACTGTTACAGAGCGGTCTTGGCGACTGTTCCCTTGCTAACAGCTTCCCCATGATGCAGTCCTTAAATAGACATAGTGATGAAAACATGGAGAAGACTATTCATGTCATGACCATTTAGTCCTGATGTTAGCATGCAGCTTCAACTTCATACCAATTCATGAGCAATAGGCAACACACAGATAGAAAGCAAAATCCCAATTCGTAAACCTAAAGGAATATTGTATATTTTCTGAACATGCTATCCAAAGAGAAGGATGCATTCAAATCAATGTGATAGACTAGTTTGGAGCAAATATTTGCAAAGGCTAAACAGTGGCCTATAAACAAGCCTACAATGTTCAAGTTGAAAAGTCATGATTATACTGAAAAGATATAGGCTTACGGCAATAACAATAATATAGTCTATAATCTAAAGGCCTATGCATACATTTGTATGTTGTGATAATAGGCTAAATGCTATATAACTTGCTTTATTATTTCGTAAAACTGCATTATTACCACCAGAAGTTGTTTCAGGTAGCCAGGAAGCACGCCAGGCAGGAAACTCGTTCAGCCTGTTGCTGCATACCTAGGCTACGGTCCACAGAAGGGGCTTACCATATGGACTGTTTATCCACCGCTATAGAGACTTTCTCCACGCTAGGATAGTTCCCCGTTTTCAATTGCCTGTTAAATGCGTAGAAGTCCCTTAACATGCTGATGTTTGTTTCACAACAAGCGATAGAAAACTATTATGATTGTCGTCGGACGATCCCCCTCCCTGTCGATCCCCCTCCCTGTCGATCCCCCTCCCTCTGCACCTCGACCGCTATTTCCCTGGTCCGGCTCTGCAAGGCAAGCCATAGCCTACAAATAGTTGTTTTCCCCTCTTAGTCTCCAAATGTTAGTCACACACCCCTACCTCTCTCCCTCCACATTCTCCCGCCTCACACAAGAGAGCTACAGACTTTCAACCGCTGGCTCCACTCAAACACATTTTATTTCCATCCAATTTTATACCATGATTAGCGCATTTGATATATGTCCGTTAACTCAACCTACATTTTCTTGGTTTATAGGCATACAGCCTAGGCATTTCACGCACACTTTAAAACGTTGCTATCTTAAATAATTTTCCTGTAAATGGCAATGGATCCAAACTGTAACCTCTAAAATTGATCATTTAGCTATTTGATTTTGAATTTTTGGAGCCCTGTAGGTATCCCCCCAAAATAACATATTTGCTAAAATATTGAACATTACTGCTATAGCGCATAGAAACGCATTGAATAACAGTCATAAATGTCAAAACAGACAGTCAAAAAATGAATCATAAGGGCTAAGATTTTGAAGTGTCTGCCCTATATCTATAAGAAAGCTCAGGAATTACTATTATTCTTTTTTGACAAATATTTAACCCACAAAACTACTTGCATTCATTTTTTGAACCGGGTTATATTCAGATAGAGACACTTTTGTTCCTGAGATTCTCCCCTTTCCAAAGTGGGTTCTTAGTTTGTAGCCCAAACGGTTCGGATGCTACAGACAGAAGCACATGGGCGGTACAGACTTTAGACAGTGCTGAGGCTTGCTGGGGTTGTCGAGCAAAAGGGAGAACACTATCTTCGCTAGAGACTCATCTTTCAATATTAGTTTTGCATGCCAAACCGAAGACTGATTTTTGAGATGTCTCCTGGTCTGACAAACAGACAACAACTCTGTGGCTATACCACCTTCCACTGCAGATACAGAAGGCTGGCATAGGCGGATGCGGTGGATTGAGAAGTAGCAAGATTTAACACAGATTTGGATGGGGATTTTTTAAATTATGTTAATTCATTTGATGCACCGGTGCATCAATCGACTCCTGGCAGCGATTTGTGAACTTTTACTGTTGAAAACGAGATTACCCACATTAAAGCAGGGTTCCCCAAATGGTGGCCCGCGGGTGGGTTTTTTGGCCCCCAAGTTCTCTGAGTAATTGTTGGACATAAAAGATGGTAAAAAAAAATGTAAGCAAGGCTTGAAATTATTATGTTTTAGTCAAACATGATTACTGTTTGGGCTTCTTGTGGTCAATTTGCAGTCTACAAATGATTAGTAAATATGTTCCGGCCCCCGACCATCCTCTCAACAACAACAAAAATCAGTCGCGGCTGAATCTAGTTCAATGATTTCTGTACAGCACTTTGAGATATCAGCTGATGTACGAAGGGCTATATAAATACATTTGATTTGATTTGATTTGATGATCCCAACACTAAAAGGTCAAATTGTATTTTTTTGACACGACTGCAAACTTCAAGGACACACGTCTATATTTTCTTCTTTCACAGAGAATCATGTTGTCCTTACAGCCCTACCGCTTATTCCTTGTTCAACATTCTGTTCATACACACATATATATATATATATATATATATATAAAAGTGTATATATATAAATTAGTGGATTAAATGAGTGGATTCTGCTATTTCAGCCACACCAGTTGCTGACAGGTGTATATAATCGAACACACAGCCATGAAATCTCCAGACAAACATTGGCAGTAGAATGGCCTTACTGAAGAGCTCAGTGAATTTCATAGAATGCCACCTTTCCAACAAGTCAGTTTCTTTCCTTTCTAACCTGCTAGAGCTGCCCTGGTCAACTGTAAGTGCTGTTATTGTGAAGTGGAAACGTCTAGGAGCGACAACGGCTCAGCCGCAAAGTGGTAGGCCACACCAACTCACAGAACAGGACAACAGAGTGGTGAAGCAAGTAAAAATATTTTGTCCTCGGTTACAACACTCACTACTGAGTTCCAAACTGCCTCTGGAAGCAACATAAGCACAAGAGCTGCTAGTTGGAAGCTTCATGAAATGGGTTTCCATGGCCGAGTAGCTGCACACAAGCCTAAGATCACAATGCACAATGTCAAGCGCCGGCTGGAGTGGCTTAAAGCTCGCTGCCATTGGACTCTGGAGAAGTAGATGAATCAGTCCGACTGACGAATCTGGGTTTGGCGGATGCCAGGAGAACGCTACCTACCTGAATGCATAGCGCCAACTGTAAAGTTTGGTGGTTGAATAATATTGTTTTGGGGCTGTTTTTCATGGCGTGGCCTAGGCCCCTTCGTTCCAGTGAATGGATATCTTAATGTTACAGCGTACAATGACATTCTAGACAATTCTCTGCTTCTAACTTTGTGGCAACAGATTGGGCATGTTCCATCATGACAATGCCCCGGTGCACAAATCGAGATCCATACAGAAATGGTTTGTCGAGATCAGTGTGTAACAACTTGACTGGCCTACAAAGAGCCCTGACCTCAACCCCATCGAACACCTTTGGGATGAATTGTGAATCTGACTGCGGGCCTAATCGCCCAACATCAGTGCCCGACCTCACTAATGCTTTTGTGGCTGAATGGAAGCAAGTCCCCACAGCAATGTTCCTACATGGTGGAAAGCCTTCCCAGAAGAGTGGAGGCTGTTGTAGCAACAATGGAGAGATCAACTCCATTTTAATGCCCATGATTTTGGAATTAGATGTTCGACGTGCAGGTGTCCACATACTTGGTCATGTTCTGAATCTACAATTGATTTAATACAAAAAATAAATTAGTTTAAAAACAAGTCTTATCTGAATAAAATGTAATACTCTGCAGTCCACATTGTCACGCCTATAGGCCTACCTCTTCCTAAACCATTAAAACATATATTTTATTTTTAAAGATAATATTTCATAGCAAGTTTATAATATACAAAATTATGAATGAATGGGAATATAATTGCAACAATGTTATGTAGTTCTACTGATTTGCCCCATTTCTCACCCACAGCCACCTTTTCCAATGTAACAGCGACCTCCTGTGGCCCGCAATAATCAGGACATCATGTACATTTCTCACCCACAGCCACCTTTTCCAATGTAACAGCGACCTCCTGTGGTCGCCAATGATCAGGACATAATGTACAGCACACACACTTGTTCTAGGGGACAGATTATGCTCCACAGATCGATTAAAACCAGATGAATTAAATTGTATTTCAGAGACATTATGAAAAAGAAACAAACATGACAAAAGTTGTTTTCTATAGTTTTCAGCTATTCACCGGCAAAATAATACACATTTCAACATAGTAAAACATATGACCAATACAGTCAATATAATCATGAAAAGCAATTGAAAGTGTACACGTATCATTATAGTTGAGACAAACTGACATGTAAATAAGGTAGCAGCGCACACAAGGTTTGTTTCTGGGTTCCCAGACAACAGACCATAAACTCTGAATGATGCCAGTAAACGCGTAGGATTGAGGTCACCTTGAATTCACTTTAAATTGTAAACATGTTTCAGTTTCCTGGTAAACATAATTTTATCTCACAGGACTATATCATAAAATACCCTTATGTCTACTTTTGCAGATTTTCCTTACAAATCATGACTAATGTTTAACCCTGACGCTATCATAAAATGACTGCACGCATTGAATTAAAGAGGACTGCACAAGTTGAATGTTCACACAACTTCCAGTACACTACAAGCTGAAGTATAGGCTATCCAGTTGAAGAATGGGGGGACTGACTCTGACCCTGCTGCTGCTGTGTCTGTCTGGGACTCTCAGTGAAGATGCTGGAGAAGACAACCTCAATGACATCATGGTACAGATTCAGCCTGAACAGGGACAGGACATAGAAAATGAATACAAGACTCACAACCAACACTCTGAACAGGACCAGGACATAGAAAGTGAAGTTATTTTCAAACAGAATCAAGCACCATCCCTAGCAGAGACAAACGGTAGCTGCCAGCCAGACATGTGTAACCTTCTTAGGCATCTGGGAGCCATGGAGGCCAGACTGACCACTGCAGAGAACCAGGTGGAAGAATTGAGTAACATGGAGGCTATTGTTGCTCTTCTACAGAGAGAAACTGAATGTAATCTAAATCTAATAACTTACTTTTTTTGTTAATATATTTAAATCTTCAGAATACCAAAAAACATTTTAATTATGTTAAGATTATGAATTAGGCTGTTTGACAAGTTTGAATGCCCAAGCAACCTTCCTACATGATGTTTGAAGTACAATAGGCCAACACAGCTACCAGTAGTAGGTCAAAACTGTCTGTTGGGAAACCTTGGTAGAGCATGGGTGAAGTTATAGGCCTTGTTTTGCTCATGTGAATTTTCTTTATTTTTGTCTTCAGACCTGCCTAACTTAAGACAGTTTTTGTGTTTAATAGTTCAAGCAGCCCAGCTCAGAGTCATGGAGACCAAGCTGAGCACCAGTGAGAGCCTGATGAAGAGCATGAAGAGAGAGAATGACGGTGATTTACATTTGTATTCTGTCTGGATTGGTAAAGTAACTATGGTGTGAAGTGACATCATCGCTAAGGTCAACAAGGAATAGTTGATCTGTTTTTGGTCTTAATATTAGTTTAAATTCCTGTTTTCCAGTACAGGAGAGGAAGCTTCAAGTATTGTCATTTAGAGTCAACGCCACTGAGTTCAGAGTGGAGCAACAGCAAATCCTGCTGGACGAACTGAGGAGACAGAGTGAAGGTAGATAATGCTAAATAGCCAATAATTACAATGTGGTTAACAAATTGATTTAGCCGAAACTACTGGAAAACAGTGTGTGAAATTGTATACATGCCCTGTTCTTTGTTGTGAAGTTGTAATGTACGATTTCTCATAGACGGACCAAAGATTGCTTTTACGGCAGCACTAGGAGGAGATGGCCATATACCGCCCTCTGAGAGAGAAACCAACTTGGCATTCAGCAATGTCTTCACAAACGTTGGCGATGCCTACAACCCTGGATCAGGTAAAGAGTTGGAAGACACGATGGAAGAACTATGAGAGTGGATTTCTCCCAATAATCTCTCCTTCCTCCTGAAGTGTCCACTCGTTCACTAGTCCCCACAAAGTTAAAAGGGTGAATGACCAATCTAAAAGGCTCACCTCAGTTGCAAAGTAGTAGTTTTTATTGCACATATTCATGCAGAGTACAATGTATGTTTCTTGTTTTAGTTGCTTCTGATCTAATCTCTCCTCTGATAAGGGTGTCTCCCTGCTACTGCTCTACAGGTGTCTTCACTGTATTTACAAGATTATAGTATATATCTCTTCCTGCTACTTCTCTACAGGTGTCTTCAATGTATTTACAAGATTAGAGTATTATAGTATATATCTCTCCCTGCTACTTCTCTACAGGTGTCTTCACTGTATTTACAAGATTATAGTATTATAGTATATATCTCTTCCTGCTACTTCTCTACAGGTGTCTTCAATGTATTTACAAGATTATAGTATTATAGTATATATCTCTTCCTGCTACTTCTCTACAGGTGTCTTCAATGTATTTACAAGATTATAGTATTATAGTATATATCTCTTCCTGCTACTTCTCTACAGGTGTCTTCACTGTATTTACAAGATTATAGTATATATCTCTTCCTGCTACTTCTCTACAGGTGTCTTCAATGTATTTACAAGATTATAGTATTATAGTATATATATCTTCCAGCTACTTCTCTACAGGTGTCTTCACTGTATTTACAAGATTATAGTATTATAGTATATATCTCTTTCTGCTACTTCTCTACAGGTGTCTTCAATGTATTTACAAGATTATAGTATTATAGTATATATCTCTTCCTGCTACTTCTCTACAGGTGTCTTCAATGTATTTACAAGATTATAGTATTACAGTATATATCTCTTCCTGCTACTTCTCTACAGGTGTCTTCACTGTATTTACAAGATTATAGTATTATAGTATATATCTCTTCCTGCTACTTCTCTACAGGTGTCTTCACTGTTTTACAAGATTATAGTATTATAGTATATATCTCTTCCTGCTACTTCTCTACAGGTGTCTTCAATGTATTTACAAGATTATATGATTATGGTATTATGGTATATATATATATATATATATATATATATATATATATATATATATATATATATATATATATATATATCTCCATGCTACTCCTCTAGAGGTGTCTTCAATGTATTTATAGTATTATAGTACTGATCTCTCCCTGCTACTCCTCTTCAGGTGTCTTCAGTGCGCCAGTGAAAGGAGTCTACTACTTCAGCTTCTCATCATTTGCCTATAGCCAGCACAACGTCTGTGTAAGTCTGTTTAGGAATAATGTACGCATGTTGTCTGCGTGTGATCATCATACAGAGCATGATAGAACTGATAGTTCTGGTAATGGAGGGACACTACATCTAGAACAGGGAGACCATGTCTACATGACTCTTCATGCTCATTCACACATATTTGCAGACTTCCACAACCGCAGCACATTCAGGGGCTTCCTGCTTTTCAGAACATAAGGATAAAACCCATGAAAACAAAAATGGAATGTGTTTCAAATGGCACACTATTCCATATATAGTGCACTACTTTTGACCAGGACCCATATATCTCTGGGAAAAAGTAGTGCTCTATATTGGGATTAGGGTGCCATTTGGGATTTAGCCATACTGTATGTCAGCACATTTCCATGGGTAAAATACAATGTTCAAATTAGTAGAACTAAAAATAAATGACAAATTTAGTCTGAAAATAACTATTCTGCAATAAGAGTTTGTTCGTGAAAGTAGTGTGATATAAAATACTCTGTCCAAACTCTTTCTGAGAAATTCTCTGTAATGTTTTAAAGGAACTGATTAACGGAAAATGAACACATTTGAGAGATTGTCAAATGATTCCAGAGTTAGCATATGAATGTTGTGTGACATAAAATATGGATTTTAACTCGAAATATGACGGAATAAATCTGAGATATTGTCAAATCAAATGTGTTTGTATGTCATACTGTACACTTCCTACGATGCAGGACTTTTGCCTCATATTACAAACTAACATAGGCCTTAAAAATGTATAGATTAAGATTACAATTAGATTCCCACTGGGCACTGGTTAAATCAACACTGTTTCCACTTCATTTCAATGAAATGACGTTGAACCAAAGTTGGATTGACGTCCGTGTCCAGTGGATTGCTCCCTTGTCTTGATTTATTGGCATCTGTTCATGTTTACCAGAAAAGAATGATTCTGCACCATCTGGGTCATTTCCTCTATGATCTACAGAGAGTCATGTGTAGATCATGGTGACTGCTGGGTTCCTAGAAGTGTGTCAGGGCCATAATAATATGATCTTTTATTTCAGAGAGCAAAGATCCTTTGTTTTTAGGTCACTTTGTAGCGTTTCCTTGTAATGGTTGTTAAACTGATTGTTGGGAAGATTATGCCCCTGACATAAAAGAGCAACTATTGATCTATGTACTCACCCTGCTTCATACAGAGAACTACCACAAAGGTAAGTAAGATTTGTTATCAAGTCCCAACCATAAAGTTGTAGAAGTTATACATTAGCACAGAGAACAATATACTGTGTGTACTGTAACAGCAGCTATTGATCTGTGCACTGATTAGGTATCAAGTCTACTATAAAGTAGAAGACTATAAACCGGTGTACACTGTAAATATTCATAAACAGAGCTCAGTCTCTTTACTGTAACAGCAAGTATTGATCTGTGTACTCATCCTGCTTCATACAGAGAGCTACCACAAAGGTAAGTAAGATTTGTATATATGATTGGACAATGCTTCTGCTATATTTATTACAGAGGGATGTTTCAGCTGTGGCTGACAGACGTTAAACAAGCCTTCTGCAGTTGCTACATCCATTTTTGGACTCATACATCTTTCATTTTTACATTTAACCTTTATTGAACTAGGCAAGTCAGTTAAGAACAAATTCTTATTTACAATGATTGGCCTACCCCGGACGACGCTGGGCCAATTGTGCGCTGCCCTATGGGACTGGATGTCCGGAAGCTTGGCCCCAGTGATGTAATGGGCCGTACACACTACCCTCTGTAGCGTCTTACGGTCAAATGCAGAGCAGTTGCCATACCAGACAGTGATGCCACCGGTCAGGATGTCTGTGGTGACACCTCTAGCACTGAGATGCAGTGCCTTAGACCACTGTGCCACTCAGGAGACCTAAATGAATGAATGAATGATTATTAAATTAATGATATGTACCCATTGATTCTTGGATAATAGAACTGATAAATGCATCATGAGCATAGTTCAACTGTCGTACCCCTTCAGAACTCAAAATATTGTTAAACTCCAATGTTTGTAAACAAAGCAAATGTAAACAACATGGTTAAAACTATATTTTGATATCATGGATGGTCAGTCCATGCATCAAAAGCTCTGTCTATGAATTTGATCCTGGTAGCTTCTGTCCGGCCACTTTAACATAAAGGCTTGATTTGGTGGAGTCCATTTTAGAATAAGGCTGTAACATAACAAAATGTGTAAACAGTCAGGTGGTCTGAATACTTTCCAAATGCACTGTATATATCACGGTGACAAAGGCATATGAACAAACAGACCAAATAATGCAATTATCCCAGCACATAGGTTGTAATATGGCTTTTGGGGGCTTGGCTTCCCCAGTGATTTTACCCACGCACCGCTACTGATTGTATCATTTCAAATCCAAAATGCTTGAGTACAGAGCCAAAACAACAACAAACATTGTCACTGTCCCAATACCTTTGGACCTCACTGTATGGTTTCCTGAATTAGAGCAGATGGTGGTAACAAATAGCATAGTCCTACTGTCTATATTTTGTTTTTTTAAAAGCACACATTTTGCCTAGTGGCACCGTGGCACACGGTTAAGTTGTGACCACACTCAGCTAATCATCCTAAAACAGGGGTGTCGAACATATAGCCCGCGGGCCGGATCCGGGGGTGGTTTGAGTCTACCTCGGTTACCTCATACCCCTGCACATCAACTCTGTACTGGTACCCTGTGTATACAGCCGAGTTATCTTCACTCATTATTATTACTTGTTATTACTTTTCTATTATTTCTCCATTTTCTTTCTCTCTGCATTGTTGGGATGGGCCGTAAGTCCAACAATCTCTCCCTCAATGTGAGCAAGACAAAGAAGCTGATCGTGGACTATATGAAAAGGAGGGCCGAACAGGCCCCCATTAACATCGACGGGGCTGAAGTGTTGCAGGTCAAGAGTTTGGGCCAAACACACCAAAACAGTTGTGAAGAGGGCACGACAACACCTTTTCCCCCTCAGGAGACTGAAAATATTTAGCATGGGTCCCCAGATCCTCAAAAAGTTCTACAGCTGCACCATTGTGAGCATCCTGACCAGTTGCATGAAATGGTCACTGGACAGCTGCTGCTCGCTGTTTATAATCTATGCATAGTCACTTTACAAACTACCTTGAATAACCTGTACCCCTGCATATTGACTCAGTACCGATACCCCCTGCAAATAGCCTTGTTATTGTTATCTAATTTTATTGTGTTACTTTTTTTATTTAATTTTTTACTTTAGTTTATTTAGTAAATATTTTCTCAACTCTATTTCTTGAACTGCTTTGTTGGTTAACGGCTTGTAATTTAGCGTTTCACGGTAAGGTCTACACCTGTTGTATTCGGCACACATGACAAATAAAATTGGATTCGAAGTAAGCATTTTACTGTTAGTCTACACCTGTTGTTTATGAAGCTTCTGACAAATACAATTTGAAAAAACAAACTCAATATACTCAACATAATACAATTATTCAAACCAAATCAAAACTGTGTAGAGATGTTGATCGACCTGTATTCATACAGTGTCTTGACTGTCCAGCTCGCTAATAATCACTAGACAGTTGGGGTTCATCGAAAATAACCCTAAACTATGGTTAGAGGACAATTTTTTAGCAGATTTGGAATGCAAGGAAATAACCCATTTTCAGTGCAGCCGTCTGGACCTCGTTGAAAACCGAACGTATCCCCCAGGGCAAAATGACTCCGGACACCCCTGTCCTAAAATGTGTTTTTGGTCTAAGAGTAACGTTATACTTAAGCAATAAGGCCAGAGGAGGTGTGGTATATCACCAAAATACCACGGCTGTCAGCCAATCAGCATTCAGGGCTCAAACCACCCAGTTTATACTATATGATTTTGTATTAGGTTCTGTTATGTAGAATGCTAATAAAACATGTGACTTTAGTTAGCAAGCCTCACTGTGAGAAGTGACGAAGCTTCTGTTTCATGCAGTCAGTTCTTCTACTGTCGGGAGAAAAGGTATTGCATATTAATATAGGCTATGTTAATTGCACGTAAATAAAGGTTGCTTCTCTGCCACACCCACAACGGGAGCACAATCATGGCCTCCGATTCGCAGGTGGACACGTTGGAACAGACTCAGGGTCTGTTTCTGTGGCATCAGAAACGCTAAAAGGCTCATGGTTAGTGTAGTATTTTGTGCTCTCTGAAACCAACTAACGGCAAAAACAGTGGTTGAAACATTCATAAACGGGTGGGCACTAGATCAACATTCGAATTGCTTTGCAATCTCAGGAGAAAATGGAACGTCTACGTTCCACAATAATAACATCACCATCGCGAACATATCTCGTGTTTTTTTATGATGATTCCTTTAGTAAAAGGGAGTTATGAAATCTGAAGACACATTAAGTTAACTGAAACACATTCAACCAATCATATTTACTTTTCTAACATGAACTTCTGCGCTGCACAGGTGTGTGAATTGTCTTACTTAGTCTTTTTAGTGTTTCCTTAACACAGAAGAGGACGCTGTTATGCCTAAATTCGACCCAAAACCAACAAAGAAGTCTGGAGTGTCGAGAGCGGTTGTAGGGAACCAATCAATATGTCAAGAAAAGCTCTAAACCATGCCAGCCCACACTTCATTTCTATCTAGTACGAGACTGAACTGTGTGTTATATGGATCCAAGCTGCTAGTTTTTTTATCTACAGAAATTGTGCCCACTGGGGGAGCAAATCAACTTGGTTGAATCAACTTTCATTTTAACCCCAAAGAATCTGTGATGATGTAAAATCAATGTGGAAAACTGATTACTTACCTACTGTTCACCTAATGCCTTTTTTTGCACTGTTGGGTAGAGCCTGTAACTAAGTATTTCACTGTTCACCTGTTGTGTTCAGGGCACGTGACAAATACACTTTGATTTGATTTGATGTGGAACAGTGATTGGATTTGCAAAAAGGCATCAATGTAAGGCAGGGGACTCCAACCTTTCCAGCTCGAGAGCTACTTAAAAAAAACGTGTCTTAAGCTTCTCATTTTATTCTAGCTTTCAAATAGGAACATCCTTCTCTTCTTCTCTCCTGTGAAACTCTTCCCCAAGTCCTTAATGTACAAGATAAAGTAATACACTGTTTTCTGTCAATATACCTGGTAAAATAATGGTTAATAAACCATGCTAAGGTGGGCCCCCCAAATTCTGTTTTAGATTTTTCCAAATTCTGTTTTCAAAATGTATTTATTTTTCCTGGTTTTAGATTTTCTAATCAAAATTACAATTGTTAATAGAGAAAAAAAATATTGAATGTTGTGAGTCCTTGTCAATGCTTGAATCACATCAGAAGTAAAACATTTAGGTCTGATCCTTTAGACACCAAGGGGTGCACATGTTGGTTTTTGCTACGCAGCTGATTCAGCTGATTCAAATGATCAAAGATGGATGACTAGTTGATTATTTGAATCAGCTGTGTAGTGCTAGGGCAAAAAACTAAATATACAACCGTTTGGGTTACGAGGACACGAGGAGTTTGAGAAACGCTGAGCTAAAATATCTACATTTGTTAGTTTTCTTCCAGACCTGAAATGTTTGACAAAAAAATTGGTCACTCTCCAGAAGGGTCATGGCTAGAAGGGATCCAGCTTTTGTCAAATGTACGTCAAAGGCTATCATCTGTCCACTAATACTGAACTAGTATAGGCCCAGTGCACTACGTTTTTGTGAGAAAAATAAGTGTCAGATGTTTTGTATTTTTTATCAATAAATAAAACAATATTCCGTTTTTTTGTGGGGGTGCTGAAGAAATCCTATGGCCCAGTGCATATTTCTGCAGGCAAGAAGGAGAGGCTATAAGGACATTCCTGACCTGCAAAACGTAACCCTGAAACTAACCCTAACCTTAACATAATTTTATCAAATTCTGAAATTAAATATTGTTTGTACCAGGAGTGTCTAAATAGCCTTTTTGCAGGCAAGAGGTTGGGTTGATGTTACCTCCACCATGCAATCCCAATGACTCTGAGCCTGTTCTCCTCAGAGACCACTAGATGGCGATGCCCTGGTTGATTCTCAGCATTCTGCTGACCTCACAATTGACTGTGTTCCTGCCAAGTGAAGCCCAAAAGCAAACTCCTCCCCCTCACACTTCCAGCCCGAGCTGCCCAGCTTATCCCGGTGTCCCTGGCATACCTGGTCATAACGGTCTGCCTGGGAGAGATGGGAGGGACGGGCATGACGGAGTCACAGGACCCAAGGGAGAGAAAGGACACCCTGGTAGGGGACATTAAAGAATGTGTTATCTAGCATCAAGGCATGGCACAGTTCCCAATACAAAAAAATAACATTTTTGAGGAATGATCTGTACAAAATTAAATGTATGTTGTTCTATGTTATTCTAGGAGGAATAGGGGTACAGGGACCCCCTGGTGATGTGGGGCCAGCTGGACCTAAAGGGGAGATAGGGGAGCCAGGAGGTAATCAACAGTCCTTGACCTGTTGGGATAGTACTTGTTGAGGTGCAATCCAGAACATAGACAGTGATAGAGAAATGTGTCATGTTCTTTCAGATGCAGGAGGCAACAGTGTGATCAGCCATTTACTCGCTGAGATCCAACAGCTCAAAGCCAGACAGGCTAATCTTGAGAAAGGTAAGACTTTCTCTTTTGAAAAATGATTTTTTTTAAATTATAAATTGTAAATGTGTTTCAAAAGATATATACACTGAGTGTACAAAATATTAGGAGCACCTTCCTAATATTGAGTTGCACCCCTTTTGCCCTCAGAACAGCCTCAATTCGTCGGGACATGGACTCCACAAGGTGTCGAAGGCATTCTACAGGGATGCTGGCCCATGTTGACTCTACAAGGTGTAAAAAGCGTTCCACAGGGATGCTGGCCCATGTTGACTCCAATGCTTCCCACAGTTGTGTGAAGTTGACTGGATGTCCTTTGGGTGGTGGACCATTCTTGATACACACAGGAAACTATTGAGTGTGAAAAACCCAGCAGCATTGCAGTTATTGACACACTCAAACCAGTGTGCCTGGCACCTACTACCATACTCCGTTCAAAGGCACTTAAATTGTTTGTCTTGACTATTCACCTTCTGAATGGCACACATACACAATCCATGTCTCAAATGATTCTTTAACCTGTTATTCTTTAACCTGTCACCTCCCATTCATGCATTTGATCATAGCTTTCACCTGGATTCACCTGGTCAGTCTATGTCATGGAAAGAGCAGGAGTTCCTAATGTTTTGTACACTCAGTGTGTTTCACATTTACATCCACATTCAACAAGGAAATCGGTCGGTATGACTAACAGAAAGAATGGCATGATTTATTTCAAGCTGCAAGCTTCAGGGTCTTCCAGAAGGCAGGGGACAAATATTTAGTGTCCAATGGAGTGCTGGGGAGTTTCGATGAAGGTTTGAAGTTCTGCAACAACGTTGGTGCGACGCTGGTCATGCCAAGGAATGATGTGGAGAACCAAGCTCTTTCCAAATTCATTGTTGGTGCTTCGTATGGATTCCTGGGAGCAACAGACAGGAAAACAGAGGGTGTTTGGGTAGATTTGAATGACGAGCCACTGACGTATCTGGACTGGCACAGTGGGGAACCAAACAGTGGAGGTAATGGTATAGAAGACTGTATTGCAACAACAACCTCTGGACCTTGGGTTGATATTTCCTGTGATGCAAACAGTGTTATAATATGTGAAATTTAAACATTTAAAGAAGGGATTTTTTTTCCATAAAATCACTGACCTACATTTTAATTGCTACTAAATGAATATTCAAGCAAATTATCTTACCAAATCTTAAAGGGCAATAATAATATATCACAACCATCCAGCAGACACTGTTTATGAGAGCTGCAAATTCTTTACAGACGGTCAATAAAATGAATAAAAAAGAGCAAGGAATTGTGTGTTTCTCTCTCGGACCAGTTGATGTCCATGTTTGTTTAGTGTGGCGGTTTGACAACCAGGACCAGTTGATGTCCATGTTTGTTTAGTGTGGCGGTTTGACAACCAGGACCAGGTGATGTCCATGTTTGTTTAGTGTGGCGGTTTGACAACCAGAACCAGGTGATGTCCATGTTTGTTTAGTGTGGCGGTTTGACAACCAGGACCAGTTGATGTCCATGTTTGTTTAGTGTGGCGGTTTGAGAACCAGGACCAGTTGATGTCCATGTTTGTTTAGTGTGGCGGTTTGACAACCAGGACCAGGTGATGTCCATGTTTGTTTAGTGTGGCGGTTTGACAACCAGGACCAGTTGATGTCCATGTTTGTTTAGTGTGGCGGTTTGACAACCAGGACCAGGTGATGTCCATGTTTTTTTAGTGTGGCGGTTTGACAACCAGGACCAGGTGATGTCCATGTTTGTTTAGTGTGGCGGTTTGACAACCAGGACCAGGTGATGTCCATGTTTGTTTAGTGTGGCGGTTTGACAACCAGGACCAAGAGCTAATTAAAGAGTATGATATTTAACAGTGTTGTGGTGTCTCTCTTGTCGTGATGTGTGTTTTGTCCTATATTTGTCATTTTAATCCCAGCCTGATCTCGCAGGAGACCTTTTGCATTTTGGTAGGCCATCATTGAAAATAAAAATGTGTTCTTAACTGACATGCCTAGTTAAAAATGAAGGAAAAAATAGAAAAAATAGAAAAAAACACTGGCGCGCCTTGCGCTGGGTACCAAGAAAGGCCACTCTAATGTGTGCCGTTTTGCCACACAAGTCAATGCCTCAGATGTTTCGAGGGAGTGTGCAATTGGCATGCTGACTGCAGGAATGTCCACCAGAGCTGTTGAGCGATGGCCGAACGGCATAGGCAAGATGGAGTAGATGGTATAGAGTACAGTATATACTGTACATATGAGATGAGTAATGTAGGGTATGTAAACATTATATAAAGTGGCATAGTTTAAAGTGACTAGTGATACATTTATTACATCCAATGTTTAATTATAAAGTGGCGAGAGATTTGAGTCAGTATGTTGGCAGCAGCCACTCAATTTTAGTGATGGCTGTTTAACAGTCTGATGGCCTTGAGATAGAAGCTGTTTTTCAGTCTCTCAGTCCCAGCATTGATGCACCTGTACTGACCTCGCCTTCTGGATGATAACGGGGTGAACAGGCAGTGGCTTGGGTGGTTTTTGTCCTTGATGATCTTTTTGGCCTTATTGTGACATTGGGTGGTGTAGGTGTCATGGAGGGCAGGTAGTTTGCCCCTGGTGATGCGTTGTGCAGACCTCACTACCCTCTGGAGAGCCTTATGGTTGTGGGTGTCACCAGCCGGTGATACAGCTCGGCAGGATGCTCTCGATTGTGCATCTGTAAAAGTTTGTGAGTGTTTTTGGTGACAAGTCAAATTTATTCAGCCTCCTAAGGTTGAAGAGGCGCTGCTGCGCCTTCTTCACCACGCTGTCTGTGTGGGTGGACCATTTCAGTTTGTCCGTGATGTGTATGCCGAGGAACTTAAAACTTTCCACCTTCTCCACTACTGTCCCATCTATGTGGATAGGGGGCTGCTCCCTCTGCTGTTTCCTGAAGTCCACGATCATCTCCCTTGTTTTGTTGACGTTGAGTGTGAGGTTATTTTCTTGACACCACACTCTGAGGGCCCTTCACCTCCTCCCTGTAGGCCGTCTCGTCGTTGTTGGTAATCAAGCCTACCACTGTTGTGTCATCTGCAAACTTGATGATTACGTTGGAGGCGTGCATGGCCACGCAGTCATGGGTGAACAGGGAGTACAGGAGAGGGCTGAGAGCGCACCCATGTGGGGCCCCAGTGTTGAGGATCAGCGGGTGGAGATGTTGTTTCCTATCCTCACCACCTGGGGGCGGCCCGTCAGAAAGTCCAGGACCCAGCTGCACAGGGCGGTGTCGAGAACCAGGGTCTCGAGCTTAATGATGAGTTTGGAGGGTACTATTGTGTTAAATGCTGAGCTGTAGTCAATGAACAACATTCTTACTTAGGTATTCCTCTTGTCCAGATGGGTTAGGGCAGTGTGCGTTGTGATTGCTATTGCGTCTTCTGTGGACCTATTGGGGCGGTAGGCAAATTGGAGTGGGTCTAGGGTGTCGGGTACGGTGGAGGTGATATGATCATTGACAAGTCTCTCAAAGCACTTCATGATGACCGAAGTGAGTGCTATTGGGAGATAGTTGTTTAGTTCAGTTACCTTAGCTTTCTTGGGATCAGGAACAATGGTGGCCCTCTTGAAGCATGTGGGAACAGCAGACTGAGATAGTGATTGATAGAATATGTCCGTAAACACACCAGCCAGCTGGTCTGCACATGCTCAGAGGACGTGGCTAGGGATGCCGTCTGGGCCGGCAGATGGGCCGGCAGATTTGTAATATTGGTAATATTTTTGTAATTGTTGCATTTATATTTTTGCTTCGTGTAGATTGCTGCAAGTGTGGTTCCTGTTGGGGATACACGTTCCCAATTGGGAACACCCCCCCACACCTTCAACTGGACGCTGACGTTATCTGCCGGAGCTATGTCATTTCTCCGAACATTTTAGTAGCGTTTTTTGAACGATGCGTCATTGTAAACAGAGAGTTATGGATATATATTGCATATTATTGAAAAAAAAATGAATGTACTGTGTAACATGTCATATTACTGTCATCTAATGAATATTTCAAAAGGTTAGTGAAATGATTTTTCTTTTAATCCTGCGTTTGTTGATTGCATATTTTTTCCTACTTGGCTATGCAAATGAGCTATGTCTGCGGTGGTGGTTTGACATAAATATGTGCTATGTTTTCGCCGTAAAACATTTTAGAAATCTGACTTGCTGGGTAGATAAACAACTTGTTTATCTTTCATTTGAGCTATTGGACTTGTTAATGTGTGGAGGTTAAATATTTTTCGGAATATTTCTTGCTTCCCATGCGCCACATTCCAGTTGAAGGTGTGGGGGGGTGTTCCCAATTGGGAACGTGTATCCCCAACAGGTAACTGCTCGGCTACCTGACGCCCCATGATGGGGATTGTAGAAGCGCAGACTTCAGGAGCATGGTAGAAAATTAGAATGTAGCCAATGACTTAAACCCTGTCAAAGGTTTAATGCTGAAACAGGTGTATTTGTATTATGCTGTATGGCCAGAAAATAACTTTGGGAGAAGGGTGGAGAATTGAATAGAAAATAACGGATTTGTTTTTTACTTTAAAACCGGCATTAGCGCCTTGACAATGGATTATTCCAACTATTTCACACTGTAGTTGGATTTGAATTTGTCTGTTTGACTTTTATAAATGTATGATTTCACATTCCAGAGCACAGGGGGAAGTTTTGCCTGCCTGTTGCTCAGTGGAGGCTGGTGGGGGGCTATAGGAGGACAGGGTCATTGTAATGGTTAGAATGGGATAAAAGGAACGGTATAAAACACAACAAACAGATGTAAACCGCGTTTGACTCCATTCCATTTAATCAATTCCAGCTATTACAACGAGCCCGTCCTCCTATAGCTCCTCCCACCAGCCCCCACTGCTGTAGCTCTCCAGACACATTGTTTTCACAAGCTGTCACGTGAGCCTTTTATGTGTACTTCTGTGTGCAGCAGGGGTGTCAAATTCATTCCATGGAGGGCCTAGTGTCTGTAGGTTCAAGTTTTTTTCCAATTAAGACGTATACAACCAGGTGTGGGAAGTCCTTTACTAATTTACTAATTTAAGGGAGGAGCGAAAACACACAGATACTCGGTCCTCTATTGAATGAGTTTGACACGAGCTGTACAGGCATAGTTGAATTCTTGTAAATCCATTTCATCGTTTCAATATTGATCCACTATTGCCACTTTCTCAGCTGACACTGATACGTGTGTTTATCTAACACAAAGTAAATAGATGCTCTTGTGTGTGACACTCTGGCTCAGACGAGTAGAGATCATATTTACAGGAAGACAGGCAAGCTAAGGTAAGCTCATGCACATTCAAAAGAGTCCTGTATTTCATGAACAATACATTTTCACACAAACAAAATGTTTAAAATAACAACATAGTTGTTTAATTTATTATTCATATTTACTTGCCACAAATCAACTTTTTATTTATAATTAAAAATATTGTACTGTACATAAAATATTTGACATTTGAGTTATTTACCAATGACACCATACTGTATTATAGAGAAATACAAAGATGGGGAATATCCACTGTCCTTGAGAAGAAAGGATTCACTATCCTGAGGAAGGTAGAGAATGGTGTCATAGCTACTGACAAAGATGGTGACCAGTTTGTCATTAAAGAGGTCAAACTGAATGAGGTGAGTGGGCACCATTGTCTTAGTTTTTTTTCTTACACGTTATTTGTAAACATAAACTGTAGTTTTATTGATAGGTAGAGAAAAGTGATGAGACGGGAGGTAGAGGGTTTTACAGTAAACATGAAGTGGTGGAGTTGGGGTTTGAACCCTCCCGGAGTCAAAGTGTAGTCCACGGGCAGCAGCACTACCACTAGAACAGCACTTGTCTTTGATTTTACATTACACTTTTATAGCAACCCTTTTCTAATAAGGTGTGTTATCTATATGATTATAGATCCTTTATAAGGAGTTTGTCGCTGGACTGCTTTCCCTGTGTTGATTCATACCTGGTGGTTTCCGTTTTACTTCTTTAATTGATTTATTATTACTTATTTTATTGTTAATAATTACATAGTTTGATTTGATTGGATTCAAAGGGAGACACCGCTAGGTCTAATTTAGAATCCTTTATAATAGAAAGTGTTGGATTGAGTACTGTGATTTTTGCTTTATTAACAGACATCAGACTCGTGTGCTGGAGACATATTCTCTGAGGTTGAAATACTCCTGCAGATAAATCACTGCCATATTTTAAGGACTCTTTCCAAGGTAACATATTTTTGTGTTTATTTTTCAGTTAAGAGAGAACACGTTAGGGTTCGTTCCCAGATAAAGATTACAAATCCATTGAGAATGAGTTCTAGTCCAGGACTAAACTTCATCTGTGTCTGGGGCACCACCCCAATATGTTTGTTGCCACAGTATCAACATGAAAATTATAAACAGAGGAGCTAGCATGCTATAACAATATATCCCAAAATACTATATTCACACAAACTATGCATTTTTACAGATAAAACAGATAAAAGTTACTACAAAGTGATGGACCATAGTGAGGGTGGAAATCTCGCACAAAAGATCAAAGATGGGAACCCATTTTCAGAAGAACAGGTTTCTGAACTAATAACATATTGGTTGTGTTCCAGGCTGACTACATTTTTTATGTTGCTTGAATAAATGAAAGGTTGCATGTCAAGTCATCGACAGTGCAGTCGTGCATCAGATTTCTTCATAATATCTTTCTGGCAGGCGTGTGAGATCAGCTCCCTCTGCAACTGGATTCTAGACTTCCTGACAGGCCGCCCACAGGTGGTAAGGGTAGGTAACAACACATCTGCCACGCTGATCCTCAACACGGGGGTCCCTCAGGGGTGCGTGCTCAGTCCCCTCCTGTACTCCCTGTTCACTCATGACTGCACGGCCAGGCACAACTCCAACACCATCATTAAGTTTGCTGATGTCACAACAGTGGCCTGATCACCGACAATGATGAGAGCATATAGGGAGGTCAGAGACCTGACCATGTGGTGCAAGGGCAACACATAAAGCACTGAAAAACAGCTTCCATCTCAAGGCCATCAGACCCGTTAAACAGCCATCACTAGCCAGCTACCACCTGGTTACTCTATATACATAGACATGGAATCACTGCCACTTTAATAATGGATCACTAGTCACTTTAATAATGTTTACATACTGCTTTACTCATCTCATATGTATGTAATGTATTCTATTCTACTGTATTTAGTCAATGCCACTCGGACATTGCTCGTCCTAATATTTATATATTTCTTAATTACATTATTTTACTTGTAGATTTGTGTATTGTGAATTGTAAGATACTACTGCACTGTTGGAGCTAGTAACACGTGCATTTTGCTACACCCACAATAAGATCTGTTAAATCCTCAACACAGGGGGTGGCAGGTAGCCTACTGGTTAGAGTGTTGGGCCAGTAACCTAAAGGTTGCTAGATCGAATCCCTGAGCAGACAAGGTAAAAATCTGTCATCCTGAACAAGGATGTTAACCCACTGTTCCTAGGCTGTCATTGTAAGTAACTGACTTGCCTGGTTAAATACACAAATAATGTGTATATGACCAAAACATTTTATTTTCTAAAAATCAAGTATTATCTTTCTACAATCGTGTGTCCTCCTCATTCCCACCCCTGGCTATGCTATTCTACAAAATCATGAAGCTTATTTTCATTGTTACTTATATCTCTATTCATAAAATTATTGACAGAAAAGCTCCTTTTTACACCTCTTCACTTAGAAAGTAGGAGCAGTAGTTGTTGTAGTAGAAGTTTTTGTTTTTGGAACTGAAGTTGTTGTATTAGGAGGTGTAGTTGTTGTTTTAGGATCTGTGGTTGTTTTATTAGGAGCTGTGGTTGTTTTACTAGGAGCTGTAGTTGTTTTATTAGGAGCTGTAGTTGTTGTTGTATTAGGAGCTGTAGTTGTTTTATTAGGAGCAGTAGTTGGTTTATTAGGAGCTGTAGTTGTTTTATTAGGAGCTGTAGTTGTTGTCGTAGGAGCAGTAGTTGTTTGAGTAGGAGCAGTAGTTGTTGTAGTAGGAGCTGTATTGGTTGTAGTAGGAGCAGTAGTTGTTTTAGTCGGAGCAGTAGTTGTTGTAGTAGGAGCTGTAGTTGTTGTAGTAGGAGTTGTAGTTGTTGTAGTAGGAGCAGTAGTTCTTGTATTAAGAGCTGTAGTTGTTTTAGCAGAAGCAGTACTTGTTGTAGCAGAATCTTTTTTAGGAGCAGTAGTTGTTGTATTAGGAGCAGTGGTTGTTGTATTGGGAGCTGTAGTTGTTTTAGTTGGAGCAGTAGTTGTTGTATTAGTAGCAGTACCTGTTGTCGCAGAAGTTTTTGTTTTAGGAACTGTAGTTGTTGTATTAGGAGCTGTAGTTGTTGTTTCAGGAGCTGTAGTTGTTGTTGTATTAGGAGCTGTAGTTGTTGTTTTAAGAGGTGTAGTTGTTTTATTCAGAGCAGTAGTTGTTGTATTCGGAGCTGTAGTTGTTGTATTCAGAGCTGTAGTTGTTGTTTTCGGAGCTGTAGTTGTTGTTGTATTTGGAGCTGTAGTTGTTTTATTAGGAGCTGTAGTTGTTTTATTAGGAGCTGTAGTTGTTGTATTAGGAGCTGTAGTTGTTGTCGTAGGAGCAGTAGTTGTGTTAGTAGGAGCAGTAGTTGTTGTTGTAGGAGCTGTAGTTGTTGTATTCGGAGCTGTAGTTGTTTTATTCGGAGCTGTAGTTGTTGTTGTATTAGGAAGTGTAGTTGTTTTATTAGGAGCTGTAGTTGTTGTATTCGGAGCTGTAGTTGTTGTTTTATTAGGAGCAGTAGTTGGTTTATTAGGAGCTGTAGTTGTTTTATTAGGAGCTGTAGTTGTTGTCGTAGGAGCAGTAGTTGTTTGAGTAGGAGCAGTAGTTGTAGTAGGAGCTGTATTGGTTGTAGTAGGAGCAGTAGTTGTTTTAGTCGGAGCAGTAGTTGTTGTAGTAGGAGCTGTAGTTGTTGTAGTAGGCGTTGTAGTTGTTGTAGTAGGAGCAGTAGTTCTTGTATTAAGAGCTGTAGTTGTTTTAGCAGAAGCAGTACTTGTTGTAGCAGAATCTTTTTTAGGAGCAGTAGTTGTTGTATTAGGAGCAGTGGTTGTTGTATTGGGAGCTGTAGTTGTTTTAGTTGGAGCAGTAGTTGTTGTATTAGTAGCAGTACCTGTTGTCGCAGAAGTTTTTGTATTAGGAGCTGTAGTTGTTGTATTCAGAGCTGTAGTTGTTGTTTTCGGAGCTGTAGTTGTTGTTGTATTTGGAGCTGTAGTTGTTTTATTAGGAGCTGTAGTTGTTTTATTAGGAGCTGTAGTTGTTGTATTAGGAGCTGTAGTTGTTGTTTCAGGAGCTGTAGTTGTTGTTGTATTAGGAGCTGTAGTTGTTGTTTTAAGAGGTGTAGTTGTTTTATTCAGAGCAGTAGTTGTTGTATTCGGAGCTGTAGTTGTTGTATTCAGAGCTGTAGTTGTTGTTTTCGGAGCTGTAGTTGTTGTTGTATTTGGAGCTGTAGTTGTTTTATTAGGAGCTGTAGTTGTTTTATTAGGAGCTGTAGTTGTTGTATTAGGAGCTGTAGTTGTTGTCGTAGGAGCAGTAGTTGTGTTAGTAGGAGCAGTAGTTGTTGTTGTAGGAGCTGTAGTTGTTGTATTCGGAGCTGTAGTTGTTTTATTCGGAGCTGTAGTTGTTGTTGTATTAGGAAGTGTAGTTGTTTTATTAGGAGCTGTAGTTGTTGTATTCGGAGCTGTAGTTGTTGTTTTATTAGGAGCAGTAGTTGGTTTATTAGGAGCTGTAGTTGTTTTATTAGGAGCTGTAGTTGTTGTCGTAGGAGCAGTAGTTGTTTGAGTAGGAGCAGTAGTTGTAGTAGGAGCTGTATTGGTTGTAGTAGGAGCAGTAGTTGTTTTAGTCGGAGCAGTAGTTGTTGTAGTAGGAGCTGTAGTTGTTGTAGTAGGAGTTGTAGTTGTTGTAGTAGGAGCAGTAGTTCTTGTATTAAGAGCTGTAGTTGTTTTAGCAGAAGCAGTACTTGTTGTAGCAGAATCTTTTTTAGGAGCAGTAGTTGTTGTATTAGGAGCAGTGGTTGTTGTATTGGGAGCTGTAGTTGTTTTAGTTGGAGCAGTAGTTGTTGTATTAGTAGCAGTACCTGTTGTCGCAGAAGTTTTTGTTTTAGGAACTGTAGTTGTTGTATTAGGAGCTCTAGTTGTTGTTTCAGGAGCTGTAGTTGTTGTTGTATTAGGAGCTGTAGTTGTTGTTTTAAGAGGTGTAGTTGTTTTATTCGGAGCAGTAGTTGTTGTATTCGGAGCTGTAGTTGTTGTATTCAGAGCTGTAGTTGTTGTTTTCGGAGCTGTAGTTGTTGTTATATTTGGAGCTGTAGTTGTTTTATTAGGAGCTGTAGTTGTTTTATTTGGAGCTGTAGTTGTTGTATTAGGAGCTGTAGTTGTTGTCGTAGGAGCAGTAGTTATTTTAGTAGGAGCAGTAGTTGTTGTTGTAGGAGCTGTAGTTGTTGTATTCGGAGCTGTAGTTGTTTTATTCGGAGCTGTAGTTGTTGTTGTATTAGGAGCTGTAGTTGTTTTATTAGGAGCTGTAGTTGTTGTATTCGGAGCTGTAGTTGTTGTTGTATTAGGAGCTGTAGTTGTTTTATTAGGAGCTGTAGTTGTTGTCGTAGGAGCAGTAGTTGTTTTAGTAGGAGCAGTAGTTGTTGTTGTAGGAGCTGTAGTTGTTGTATTCGGAGCTGTAGTTGTTGTATTCGGAGCTGTAGTTGTTGTTGTATTAGGAGCTGTAGTTGTTTTATTAGGAGCTGTAGTTCTTGTATTCGGAGCTGTAGTTGTTGTTGTATTAGGAGCTGTAGTTGTTTTATTAGGAGCTGTAGTTGTTTTATTAGGAGCTGTCGTTGTTGTCGTAGGAGCAGTAGTTGTTTGAGTAGGAGCAGTAGTTGTTGTAGTAGGAGCTGTAGTGGTTGTAGTAGGAGCAGTAGTTGTTTTAGTCGGAGCAGTAGTTGTTGTCGTAGGAGCTGTAGTTGTTGTAGTAGGAGCTGTAGTTGTTGTAGTAGGAGTTGTAGTTGTTGTAGTAGGAGCAGTAGTTCTTGTATTAGGAGCAGTAGTTGTTGTTGTATTAAGAGCAGTACTTGTTGTAGCAGAATCTTTTTAGGAGCAGTAGTTGTTGTATTAGGAGCTGTAGTTGTTGTATTAGGAGCAGTGGTTGTTGTATTGGGAGCTGTAGTTGTTTTAGTTGGAGCAGCAGTTGTTGTATTAGTAGCAGTACCTGTTGTCGCAGAAGTTTTTGTATTAGGAGCTGTAGTTATTGTATTAGGAGCTGTAGTTTTAGTTGGAGCAGTAGTTGTTGTATTAGTAGCAGTACCTGTTGTCGCAGAAGTTTTTGTTTTAGGAACTGTAGTTGTTGTATTAGGAGCTGTAGTTGTTGTTTCAGGAGCTGTAGTTGTTGTTGTATTAAGAGCAATAGTTCTTGTTTTAGGAGCTGTAGTTGTTGTTGTATTAGGAGCAGTAGTTGTTGTTATAAGAGGTGTAGTTGTTGTAGTAGGAGCAGTAGTTGTTGTAGTAAGAGTAGTAGTTGTTTTAGTTGGAGCAGTAGTTGTTGTAGCAGTACCTGTTGTCGCAGAGGTTTTTGTTTTTGGAACTGTAGTTGTTGTATTAGGAGCTGTAGTTGTTGTTTCAGGAGCTGTAGTTGTTGTTATATTAGGAGCAGTAGTTGTTGTTTTAGGAGCTGTAGTTGTTGTTGTATTAGGAGCTGTAGTTGTGGTTTTAAGAGGTGTAGTTGTTGTTGTATTAGGAGTTGTAGTTGTTTTATTAGGAGCTGTAGTTGTTTTATTAGGAGCTGTAGTTTTAGTTGGAGCAGTAGTTGTTGTATTAGTAGCAGTACCTGTTGTCGCAGAAGTTTTTGTTTTAGGAACTGTAGTTGTTGTATTTGGAGCTGTAGTTGTTGTTGTATTAGGAGCTGTAGTTGTTTTATTAGGAGCTGTAGTTGTTTTAGTCGAAGCAGTAGTTGTTGTCGTAGGAGCTGTAGTTGTTGTAGTAGGAGCTGTAGTTGTTGTAGTAGGAGTTGTAGTTGTTGTAGTAGGAGCTGTAGTTGTTGTAGTATGAGTTGTAGTTGTTGTATTCGGAGCTGTAGTTGTTGTATTCGGAGCTGTAGTTGTTGTTGTATTAGGAGCTGTAGTTGTTTTATTAGGAGCTGTAGTTGTTTTATCAGGAGCTGTAGTTGTTGTATTAGGAGCTGTAGTTGTTGTCGTAGGAGCAGTAGTTGTTGTATTAGTAGCAGTACCTGTTGTCGCAGAAGTTTTTGTTTTAGGAACTGTAGTTGTTGTATTAGGAGCTGTAGTTGTTGTTTCAGGAGCTGTAGTTGTTGTTGTATTAGGAGCTGTAGTTGTTGTTTTAAGAGGTGTAGTTGTTTTATTCGGAGCAGTAGTTGTTGTATTCGGAGCTGTAGTTGTTGTATTCAGAGCTGTAGTTGTTGTTTTCGGAGCTGTAGTTGTTGTTGTATTTGGAGCTGTAGTTGTTTTATTAGGAGCTGTAGTTGTTTTATTAGGAGCTGTAGTTGTTGTATTAGGAGCTGTAGTTGTTGTCGTAGGAGCAGTAGTTGTTTTAGTAGGAGCAGTAGTTGTTGTTGTAGGAGCTGTAGTTGTTGTATTCGGAGCTGTAGTTGTTGTATTCGGAGCTGTAGTTGTTGTTGTATTAGGAGCTGTAGTTGTTTTATTAGGAGCTGTAGTTCTTGTATTCGGAGCTGTAGTTGTTGTTGTATTAGGAGCTGTAGTTGTTTTATTAGGAGCTGTAGTTGTTTTATTAGGAGCTGTCGTTGTTGTCGTAGGAGCAGTAGTTGTTTGAGTAGGAGCAGTAGTTGTTGTAGTAGGAGCTGTAGTGGTTGTAGTAGGAGCAGTAGTTGTTTTAGTCGGAGCAGTAGTTGTTGTCGTAGGAGCTGTAGTTGTTGTAGTAGGAGCTGTAGTTGTTGTAGTAGGAGTTGTAGTTGTTGTAGTAGGAGCAGTAGTTCTTGTATTAGGAGCAGTAGTTGTTGTTGTATTAAGAGCAGTACTTGTTGTAGCAGAATCTTTTTTAGGAGCAGTAGTTGTTGTATTAGGAGCTGTAGTTGTTGTATTAGGAGCAGTGGTTGTTGTATTGGGAGCTGTAGTTGTTTTAGTTGGAGCAGCAGTTGTTGTATTAGTAGCAGTACCTGTTGTCGCAGAAGTTTTTGTATTAGGAGCTGTAGTTATTGTATTAGGAGCTGTAGTTTTAGTTGGAGCAGTAGTTGTTGTATTAGTAGCAGTACCTGTTGTCGCAGAAGTTTTTGTTTTAGGAACTGTAGTTGTTGTATTAGGAGCTGTAGTTGTTGTTTCAGGAGCTGTAGTTGTTGTTGTATTAAGAGCAATAGTTCTTGTTTTAGGAGCTGTAGTTGTTGTTGTATTAGGAGCAGTAGTTGTTGTTATAAGAGGTGTAGTTGTTGTATTAGGAGCTGTAGTTGTTTTATTAGGAGCTGTAGTTGTTTTATTAGGAGCTGTAGTTGTTTTATTAGGAGCTGTAGTTGTTGTAGTAGGAGCTGTAGTTGTTGTAGTAGGAGCAGTAGTTGTTGTAGTAAGAGTAGTAGTTGTTTTAGTTGGAGCAGTAGTTGTTGTAGCAGTACCTGTTGTCGCAGAGGTTTTTGTTTTTGGAACTGTAGTTGTTGTATTAGGAGCTGTAGTTGTTGTTTCAGGAGCTGTAGTTGTTGTTATATTAGGAGCAGTAGTTGTTGTTTTAGGAGCTGTAGTTGTTGTTGTATTAGGAGCTGTAGTTGTGGTTTTAAGAGGTGTAGTTGTTGTTGTATTAGGAGTTGTAGTTGTTTTATTAGGAGCTGTAGTTGTTTTATTAGGAGCTGTAGTTTTAGTTGGAGCAGTAGTTGTTGTATTAGTAGCAGTACCTGTTGTCGCAGAAGTTTTTGTTTTAGGAACTGTAGTTGTTGTATTTGGAGCTGTAGTTGTTGTTGTATTAGGAGCTGTAGTTGTTTTATTAGGAGCTGTAGTTGTTTTAGTCGAAGCAGTAGTTGTTGTCGTAGGAGCTGTAGTTGTTGTAGTAGGAGCTGTAGTTGTTGTAGTAGGAGTTGTAGTTGTTGTAGTAGGAGCTGTTGTTGTTGTAGTATGAGTTGTAGTTGTTGTATTCGGAGCTGTAGTTGTTGTATTCGGAGCTGTAGTTGTTGTTGTATTAGGAGCTGTAGTTGTTTTATTAGGAGCTGTAGTTGTTTTATCAGGAGCTGTAGTTGTTGTATTAGGAGCTGTAGTTGTTGTCGTAGGAGCAGTAGTTGTTTTATTCGGAGCAGTAGTTGTTGTAGTAGGAGCTGTAGTGGTTGTAGTAGGAGCAGTAGTTGTTTTAGTCGAAGCAGTAGTTGTTGTCGTAGGAGCTGTAGTTGTTGTAGTAGGAGTTGTAGTTGTTGTAGTAGGAGCAGTAGTTCTTGTATTAGGAGTTGTAGTTGTTGTAGTAGGAGCAGTAGTTCTTGTATTAGGAGCAGTAGTTGTTGTTGTATTAAGAGCTGTAGTTGTTTTAGCAGAAGCAGTACTTGTTGTAGCAGAATCTTCTGTTTTATGAGCAGTAGTTGTTGTATTAGGAGCTGTAGTTATTGTATTTGGAGCTGTAGCTGTTGTAGTAGGAGCTGTAGTTGTTGTAGTAGGAGCAGTGGTTGTTGTATTGGGAGCTGTAGTTGTTTTAGTTGGAGCAGTAGTTGTTGTATTAGTAGCAGTACCTGTTGTCGCAGAAGTTTTTGTTTTAGGAACTATAGTTGTTGTATTAGGAGCTGTAGTTGTTGTTTTAAGATATGTAGTTGTTGTATTAGGAGCTGTAGTTGTTTTATTAGGAACTGTAGTTATTGTATTAGGAGCTGAAGTTGTTGTAGTAGGAGCTGCAGTTGTTGTATTAGGAGCAGTAGTTGTTGTTGTAGTAGGAGCTGTAGCTATTGTATTAGGAGCTGTAGTTGTTGTAGTTGGAGCAGTACTTGTTGTAGCAGAAGTTTTTGTTTTAGGAACTGTAGTTGTTGTATTAGATGGTGTAGTTGTTGTTGTATTAGGAGCTGTAGTTGTTGTTTTAGGAGCTGTAGTTGCTGTAGTTGTTGTAGTAGGAGCTGTAGTTGTTGTAATAGGAGCTGTAGTTGTTGTATTAGGAGGTGTAGTTGTTGTGGTATTAGGAGCAGTAGTTGTTGTTTTAAGAGGTGTAGTTGTTGTATTCGGAGCTGTAGTTGTTGTTGTATTAGGAGCTGTAGTTGTTTTATTAGGAGCTGTAGTTGTTTTATTAGGAGCTGTAGTTGTTGTATTATGAGCTGTAGTTGTTGTCGTAGGAGGAGTAGTTGTTTTAGTAGGAGCAGTAGTTGTTGTAGTAGGAGCTGTAGTGGTTGTAGTAGGAGCAGTAGTTGTTTTAGTCGGAGCAGTAGTTGTTGTTTTAGGAGCTGTAGTTTTTGTTGTATTAGGAGCTGTAGTTGTTGTTTTAAGAGGTGTAGTTGTTTTATTCGGAGCAGTAGTTGTTGTATTCGGAGCTGTAGTTGTTTTATTCGGAGCTGTAGTTGTTGTATTCGGAGCTGTAGTTGTTGTTGTATTGGGAGCTGTAGTTGTTTTATTAGGAGCTGTAGTTGTTTTATTAGGAGCTGTAGTTGTTGTATTAGGAGCTGTAGTTGTTGTCGGAGGAGCAGTAGTTGTTTTAGTAGGAGCAGTAGTTGTTGTTGTAGGAGCTGTAGTTGTTGTATTCGGAGCTGTAGTTGTTGTATTCGGAGCTGTAGTTGTTTTATTAGGAGCTGTAGTTGTTTTATTAGGAGCTGTAGTTGTTGTCGTAGGAGCAGTAGTTGTTTTAGTAGGAGCAGTAGTTGTTGTAGTAGGAGCTGTAGTGGTTGTAGTAGGAGCAGTAGTTGTTTTAGTCGGAGCAGTAGTTGTTGTCGTAGGAGCTGTAGTTGTTGTAGTAGGAGTTGTAGTTGTTGTATTAGGAGCAGTAGTAGTTGTTGTAGTAGGAGCAGTACTTGTTGTAGCAGAAGTTTTTGTTTTAGGAACTGTAGTTGTTTTATTAGGAGCTGTAGTTGTTGTAGTAGGAGCTGTAGTTGTTGTAGTAGGAGCTGTAGTTGTTGTATTAGGAGCTGTAGTTTTTGTATTAGGAGCTGTAGTTGTTGTAGTAGGAGCACTTGTGGTGGTGACAACTGAGGACAGTCTGTTAACTGTCACGCTAGGCACTGCAATCCAAAATACACTGGAGGTCTGCATAAATGTTGACCTTGAAGAGGAAGACAGACAAATGTGCCAATATTAGACAAAATTCCTGATATGTTCTCAAAATACCCATTATTTTTTAAAATTCCATAGTTGTTGGATTCGCAGTGCTCATTCAAGCCTGATTTTGCAGATTACCCATTATCCACTAACCTAAGAGGTTTGGAAAATGTTATGGAATTTTGCATCCCAGAGCAAACATTTAGAGGCATCCCCTGGGGTAAAACTAGTTGAATCAATGTTCTTTCCACATCATTTCAAGATCTATGTGATGACATAGAATAAATGTGTAAATCTGATTGCATTTGTAAAAAGTAATCAACGAAAGGTAATTTCGTCTTTTTTTCACCCAACTTTTTTGGGTGACCAATCGGATTCCACGCTTCAAGATTGCTTAGATCACGTGGACTGGGATATATTCCGGATAGCCTCAGACAACAACATTGATGTACGCTGATTCAGTGAGCGAGTTTATTAGCAAGTGCATCTGTGATGTTGTACACGTGGTGACTTTTAAAACCTTCCCCAACCTGAAACCGTGGATTAATGGCAGCATTCGGGCATGCGCGAACCACTGCTTTCAATCATGGCAAGGCTACCGGAAACATGACCGAATACAAACAGTGTAGCTATTCCCTCCCCAAGGCAATAAAACAAGTTAAGCATCAGTTTAGAGACAAAGTAGTCACACTTTAACGGCTCGGACACGAGACGTATGTGACAGGGTCTACAGTCAATCACGGATTACAAAAAGAAAACAAGCCCCGTCGCGGACACCGATGTCTTTCTCCCAGACAAATTAAACAACTTCTTTGCTCACTTTGAGGACAATACAGTGCCACTGACACAGCCCGCTACCAAAACCTGTGGGCTCTCCTTCACCGAGGCCAACGTGAGTAAAACATTTAAACGTGTTAACCCTCGCAAGGTTGCAGTCCCAGACGGCACCCCTAGCCGCGTCCTCGGAGCACGCACAAAACAGCTGGCTGGTGTGTTCACAGACATATTCAATCAATCCCTATCCCAGTCTGCTGTTCCCACATGCTTCAAGAGGGCCACCATTGTTCCTGTTCCCAAGAAAGCTAAGGTAACTGAGCTAAACAACTATCGCCCTGTAGCACTCACTTCCGTCATCATGAAGTGCTTTGAGACACTAGTCAAGGATCATATCCCCTCCACCATACCTGATACCCTAGACCCTCTCCAATTTGCTTACCGCCCCAATAGGTCAACACACGACGCAATCACACTGCACACTGCCCTATCCCATCTGGACAAGAGGAATACCTATGTAAGAAAGCTGTTCATCGATTACAACGCAGCATTTAACACCATAGTACCCTCCAAACTCATCATTAAGATCAAGATCAAGACCCTGGGTCTCGACCCCACCCTGTGCCACTGGGTCTTGAACTTTCTGACGGACCGCCCCCAGGTAGTGAAGGTAGGAAACAACATCTCCACCCCGCTGATCCTGGGTGCGTTCCCAGCCCTCTCCTGTACTCCCTGTTCACCCATGACGCACGCCTCCAACTCAATCATCAACTTTGCAGACGACACTACAGTGGTAGGCTTGATTGCCAACAACGACGAGACGGCCTACAGGAGGTGGTGAGGGCACTTGGAGTGTGGTGTCAGAAAAATAACCTCACACTAAACGTCAAAAAACGAAGGAGATGATCGTGGACTTTAGGAAACAGCAGAGGGAGCCCCCCCTATCCACATCGATGGGACAGTAGTGGAGAAGTTGGAAAGTTTTAAGTTCCTCGGCGTACACCTCAGGAGGCTGAAGAAATTTGGCTTGTCGCCGAATTTGGCTTGTCACTTGAATCCTGTATCACCGCCTGGTACGGCAACTGCTCCGCCCAAAACCGCAAGGCTCTCCAGAGGGTAGTGAGATCTGCACAACGCGTCACCGGGGGAAAATTACCTGCCCTCCGGGACACCAACACCACCCGATGTCACAGGAAGGCAAAAAGATCATCAAGGACAACAACCACCCGAGCCACTGCCTGTTCACCCCGCTATCATCAGGAAGGCGAGGTCACCACAGGTGCATCAAAGCTGGGACAGAGAGACTGAAAAACAGCTTCTATCTCAAGACCATCAGACTGTTAAACAACCATGACTAACATTGAGTGGCTGCTTACTGACTCAATCTCTAGCCACATGAATAATAAAACACTTGATGTAATAAATGTATCACTAGTCACTTTAAGCAATGGCACTTTATATAATGTTTACATACCCTACATTACCCATCTCATATGTATTTACTATACTCTATACCATCTACTGCGTCTTGCCTATGCCGCACAGCCATATATTTATATGTTCATATTCTTATTAATTCATTTACACCTGTGTGTATAAGGTAGTTGTTGTAAAATTGGTAGATTACTTGTTAGATATTACCGCACGGTCGGAACTAGAAGCACAAGCATTTCGCTACACTCGCATTAACATCTGCCAACCTCTGCTAACCATGTGTAATTTTGATTTGATTTGATGACATGGTGACATTTTTTATTTCAGTTATGTCCTACAGAAAAATCATGTAAAAAAGAACTGTGTCGTGTTTGTGATGGCTTTAGCAGACACTATGGTTGCCAAATGCCAGTAACTTCCAACCAGGATTTCTGGAGAACCTGGGAATACTGTAAATGTTCAACTCTACTAGAGACTCACTTGACTATGATGTTGCCCAATGAGGATGTGGATGGTGCTGTCCAGGTGACTGTTACTGATGATCTAGGTAGATTGATGCTTTGACTCACCCCAGAGGCCTAACAATAAAACAACAGGTAATGTCAATCAATAGAGGATAATGATCTTGGTACATTGATGGCAGGTAAGGCACTGATCAATGCTTATTGGTGGTTCTAGCTATAGTACGTAAAGGTAACAAACTCTTGTTAGGGTTGAAAAATTGCTGTAACTTGCCCAAAATACCCAGGTTTTAATTAAGAAATCTGGAATCCACCAACGAGTATTTCTGGAAACCTTGGAATTTTGGGAAGATACCGGAATTTTTGCAACACTAACTCTGTCATTTCATCAACTTTATTCATTATAATCCGGGCCAGGAGTATTTCCTCACTGTATATCCTGACCAGTAAAACTCTCCTATTATTGGGCTCAAGTCAGTTTCATTTGACGTATTGATGAGTCAATATAGTCCAATAAATCAGTGGGTAAATTGGTAACAGTGAAGAATATGGCCAGAATGTCCTGTGCTGTATTGTAACTAGGGTTACAAAATTCCAGAAACTCTCCCAAAATGTCCCAGGTTTTCCAGAAATCTCAGTTGGAGAATCTCATGATTCAGGAGGGTAGGAGCAGGGTGGGAATCCTCCAACTGGGGAAGTTTTAGGAATTTTACAACCCTAACAGTAACTCACTGCGATCCCATTGCAAGGCACAAGAATGATCCCAGTCCCACTGCCGAGAGAGAATGCTCCCACAGCCTTGTTCTGTCCTTCCTCATGGGCCTCCAGAAGAAACCCTTTATAGGTGAAGGTTCCTGACAGAGTCACTGAGAAAGAGAGGGGGGAGAAAGGGAGGGAGAGAAATGTAGAGAAAGGAAGAGAGATGTGTCACCTAAGTGATATGACATGCTATTCTATAAAAACCTTTCTCTGTAATTAATATTACCTGATTGAACTGATCATGTAAATATAATTAACTACAAAGTCGGGACACCACAAAAGAGTGTTTATTGAGCTGTTATCTTCAGAATAAACTCTTAAAGACCTAGTCATATTTTACATCAATAGAAGTCAATATTAATCATCACCTTATTTCATTCTCATCTGAAAGTTGGAAGCTAAAATTACATTTAGTCTTTTCACAAATTGTTTCATATTCAAACATTTAAATTGCACAACAATTCCATGTGAATCTGACTAGAATGTGTAGACTTTCCCAGATACAGTTTATGTCGTCCTGTCATCAGTCATAATGTCTCAGATGACAACCAAACTGACATCATATTCATTAAGTACCAACGCACATTTTCAACTGGTTCTATTACCGAAATATGGTTCCTTTTCCCCCACTTGTTAGAAGTTCCCAGACTCTCTATGTTTAACAAAGGCTATTCAAGAGTCCTTCAGTAGTCAGAGAGAGAGGGGAGAAAGATATTTATGGCGGGGTCATGAACCTTACCCACAGGCCAACGTCATGACAGATGGCTAAAGAATGAGATATTGAGTGCTGAAATGTTGGATGACATCTCCTTAGACAAGTTATGATTCCCTGCCAATTAGCAATCGTGTAATGTCACGGCAACTGTGATGGAATATGCTATGCGAAAAGTTAACATCTGAGCAGGGACGAATAATGTTTATTTTCTCGCAAAATTAACATTATTTGCAAGGGCCTCAAGGAATAAAATGGGTTGTGTATTAGAAATGTCCAGACAGATTACTGTTCCCACTCCATTCCTTCATCTGAGCCAATACGGTATGTATCGGGTAAGCACAATAGTGTGTTTCCACCATCTCGGTGACTCACCTCGGATGGTGTCTCCTGGCTGGTAGGTGGTCTGGTTGACAGTGACAGTGTATGGTGAGGAAGAGCTCTGCCCTGGGCTGCCATGAAAACTATTACCAGGTAGCATTGAGCCACACTGAGAAGCAATGGAAGATCCTCCCCCACTGAAACCCTCCACTTGTAAAGCAGTCAGAGAGAGGAGAACGCAGAGAAAACCCATCATTTCCCTGTATAGCAGATCTATATTGTGGTTGTGTGTGTGAGAGAGAGGAAAAGAGAGAGAGCGAGAGAGAGACAGAGTAAGAGTTTCAGGAGAGAAAACATAGGATATCTCATGTGACATGATATTTGACATGTGACCCAATTAATCAATTTACAAAGACACATCTATAAATTATAATATTTCTAATGAGATTAAAGACATTTTATAACTACAAAAATACAGTACTCTGCCGGCAGAGTACTGACAATGTAATTCAAACACCTGTGGAAATATAAACTCTGACCTTTTGTCATTGAAGCTCTCTTGTTTAGACAGAAAGTTAAACACTAGTAACAACTTTACAACTAGTCATAATTACACTGTAATAATAATTCAGTTTAAATTACAATTCTATAATTTTAACATATAAAGATAAGGGCAAACCCCTGGAATGATCTTAATGTAAGTAAATACATGAGCCTCCATGTTAGAAGATATTGAAACAAATATCCAGTCTTGTTCAATAGAACTTCATCCAAAAAAGTATTCAGGTGAATTGTTTGGTGCCAAATTTTGTATTAGGCTTTTTATTATCTATCTCTAACATGACGTCTTAAACACTAATTTCTAACATTACTGAGGACAATTATTATTATTGTTATTAAAACAACAAAAATACATTAAAGACATTGTGATTGGGTGCTCGCGTCAGTGGGAGCACTCGTCCTCACTTGCCTAAGATGCCGGCATGGCGAAGCCCCCTGCCCAAAGTGATTTTCCAGGGCAGGTAAGACCAAGCCCTGCCTGACGCACAGCCTGGTATGGAAGCGAGCACACACATAACCACCACGACCAGCACACACACCTCTCACACCGTGAAACCAAAACACAAAACATTAATAACTAAACACACAACACACAGTAATCCCATCCTCACACTCACCCCAGATCGGAGGAGCTTAAACATTTATACTGTTCATGTGTCTATGTATTTATTCCAACACTCATTAATTCCAACCTTCAGACAGTCACAGATCAACCCATCTTTCCCAGTAAATCATCATCCTACCATTTTCTCCTGCAACACTTCCCTCCATTCACTAGTGACTGACAATTATTTGTTAGTGTTATTAACATAGGCCTGTTAAATAGTTAGTAATGAAAGTAGTTCATTAAAATATGGCTTACCAGGTTGATATAACTTCAGCTAGACGAGTGTTGAATTGAACTGTTTCAAGGACGTGATATACAACCGAGTGTGAATCAGAGCTTGGCAAACAGAGACCATATATATCAGGTCCCACGTCATGGTAACAAAAATAAATACCTGTCTTCCTCTACTTACCAAGAACTCCACTTCCTTGTGACCTAATGCCCAAAATAAAACTGTATACACACACACACACACACACTATTTTGACGTATTTTTGAGTGTACCATAGCTGTGACAAGACAATAAATGTTAATGTTAAACGTTTTACTCTACAGTAGATTGTTGTTTGTCTAACAAACATTTAATTTACCTGTTAAAATACATTTAAGTAATAAATGGGGGCTTACAGTAAGGTATCATATACAGATCTTAGTGTAGGTCATGAACTATGAAGCATTAAAGGCTACATTCTTTCCACATATATTTTGATTTACTTTTGATTTCCAGTCTGACTCTGAATCAAGTCTGGTTGGTTTAACATTTCAAACTTATGGAAGAACCAAGTAAACAACCAAATGAAAGTACACTGATACATAGATTCCCGTTGTCATCAAGTCTCTGTTGACACGGCAATGACAAATCATGCAACACATTTGGAAAACCCACAACAAGAAAGCACTAATGAAATGTTTCCTCATTGTGATTTATGATCAGAATCCAGAAGCAAAGTATCTCTACTCTTGAATTATATTGCAAATTTCCTCCCCCCAAGTATATTTTTCCTCATATTTTTCATTTCATTCTGCAACTTTTTCTTATTTTCTAGCCTTTGGAGTATGTTTTTTTTTTCAGGACTTTTTCAGGACTTTCACCGTACTCTCTATGCCAAATGTCCTCCCCTATATGGTTTAGAAACCAAGTTGCCTCTCTCGTCTCTCTCTGCCCACTCAGGTCCTGAAGCAGTGTGGATTTTCTATAGCATCAGAAGGCCATAGTGCGGCGCTTTGTAGCTCACACTATTCTCACTGGTTCCAGGGTGAAGTTTCCACCTGCAGTATGAATAGATCTTGCATCAGCTTCTCCTCCCCCAATCATAACTATAACCAATAGTGGGACATATGCAAAACTGACCAAAGATCAGCAGCTAGGGGAAACTTCACCCCATTGACTGATTCTGTTGGAGAGTGTACAATCAGTTTATTCATTGCTGTGTTTTAAGGACTTAAACATTACTTTTGTCTGAAAATGTAATAATTAAAATATCATGTAATGACATGAAATATGACACTTAACTAGTTAGGGTGTAAAATGCTATATCAATCAACTAACAATTGCAACTCTGTTGATGTGCAGCAACTTGTTAGTGTTAGGAACAGGTTTCGGGTTTAAGGTTAAGGTTAATGTTAGAGTTATGTTTGGGGGGGGACAGGGATAGGTTATGGTAGGTTAGGGCTAGGATTAAGGTTAGTGGATACTGAGTTGAACAATTTCTTGATAGTTAGTTGATAAACCATATGTAGGGGGGGACTTACCAAATAAAGTGTTACAAAAAATAAAAATGTAATATAATTTCTTAAAGATTACAATATGGCACCAGATAGTTTTATGGACAACATTATTATCTTGTACTTTGAATATTGAACTGTATCTGTTGTGTTCCATGCCTTTACGGAAAGTCTAATGTTGACATGACTAAACATGATTCACTTGTTGCTAAGGCAACAAACTGACGTGATAGATTTTAACAGACTACATCCATATAGTATTGTGATGAAGAGACTGAAGAGTCACATTCAGGCAGACCTTGGACAGGAAGTCACTTCACTGAAACAAGACTAACTGAGATATGTTACTATTGAGGTGAGTGATACTTTTTACCATACTATCTCAAAATAGTTACATTCTTTTCCTGTATGTGTTTCTCTCCATTTCTAATGTTATTGGAAAGTGGTAGCTTTTGAATGCACCAGTAGCTGAAACAATACATTTCCACCAGTGGTGGGAAAAGTATTACATTGTCATACTTGATTAAAAGTATCACGACTCAGGATGAGACCCACCTGCAAAGGGTTTGAATCACAGATGTTTATTTACAAAACAGGAGTCAGGCAAACGACAGGTCAAGGGCAGGCAGAGGTCAGTAATCCACAGCAGTGTCAGAAATGTACAGAACGGCAGGCAGGTTCAGGGCAGGCAGAATGGTCAAAACCAGAAGAACTAGAAAACATGGACTAGAGAGAAGAGGAGTACAGAAAAACACGCTGGTAGGCTTGACGAGACAAACTATCAACAGACAAACAGAAAACAGGTATGATGTCATGACGACATGTTTACAGTATACAGTTGAAGTCAGAAGTTTACATACACCTTAGCCAAATACATTTAAACTCTGTTTTTCACAATTTCTGACATTTAATCTGAGTGAAAAGTCCCTGTCTTAGGTCAGTTAGGATCACCAGTTTATTTAAAGAATGTGAAATGTCAGAATAATAGTAGAGAGAATGATTTATTTCAGCTTTAATTTCTTTCATCACATTACCAGTGGGTCTGACGTTAACATACACTCAATTAGTATTTGGTAACATTGCCTTTAAATTGTTTAACTTGGGTCAAACGTTTCAGGTAGCCTTCCACAAGCTTCCCAAAATAAGTTGGGTGAATTTTGGCCCATTCCTCCAGACAGAGCTGGTGTAACTGAGTCAGGTTTGTCTGCCTCCTTGCTCGCACATACTTTTTCAGTTCTGACCACACATTTCCTATAGGATTGAGGTCAGGGCTTTGATGGCCACTCCAATAGATTGAGTTTGCTGTCCGTAAGCCATTTTGCCACAACTTTGGATGTATGCTTGCGGTCATTGTCCATTTGGAAGACCCATTTGCGACCAAGTCGCTTTAACTTTAATACTGATGTATTGAGATGTTGCTTCAATATATCCACATTATTGTCCTCCCTGATGATGCCATCTATTTTGTGAAGTGCACCAGGCCCTACTGCAGCAAAGCACCCCCACAACATGATGCTGCCACCCCAGTGATTCACGGTTGTTCTTCGGCTTGCAAGCTTCCCCCTTTTTCCTACAAACATAATGATGGTCATTATGGCCAAACAGTTCTATTTTTGTTTCATCAAACCAGAGGACATTTCACCTAAAAGTGCGGTCTTTGTCCCTTCTCCTTTTCCCAAATCCAGATAGCAGATGTTCTGAAAGAGCTGCAAAACCCGGACCCGTACAAATCAGCTGGGCTTGACAATCTGGACCCTCTATTTCTGAAACTATCCGCCACCATTGTCGCAACCCCTATTACCAGCCTGTTCAACCTCTCTTTGATATCGTCTGAGATCCCCAAGGATTGGAAAGCTGCCGCAGTCATCCCCCTCTTCAAAGGGGGAAGACACCCTGGACCCAAACTGTTACAGACCTATATTCATCCTGCCCTGCCTATCTAAGGTCTTCAAAAGCCAAGTCAACAAACAGGCCACTGACCATCTCGAATCCCACCGTACCTTCTCCGCTGTGCAATCTGGTTTCCAAGCCGGTCACGGGTGCACCTCAGCCACGCTCAAGGTACCAAACGATATCATAACCGCCATCGATAAAAGACAGTACTGTGCAGCCGTCTTCATCGACCTGGCCAAGGCTTTCGACTCTGTCAATCACCATATTCTTATCGGCAGACTCAGTAGCCTCGGTTTTTCTAATGACTGCCTTGCCTGGTTCACCAATTACTTTGCAGACAGAGTTCAGTGTGTCAAATCGGAGGGCATGTTGTCCGGTCCTCTGGCAGTCTCTATGGGGGTGCCACAGGGTTCAATTCTCGGGCCGACTCTTTTCTCTGTATATATGAATGATGTTGCTCTTGCTACGAGCGATTCCCTGATCCACGACACCATTCTGTATACATCTGGCCCTTCCTTGGACACTGTGCTATCTAACCTCCAAATGAGCTTCAATGCCATACAACACTCCTTCCGTGGCCTCCAGCTGCTCTTAAACGCTAGTAAAACCAAATGCATGCTTTTCAAACGTTCGCTGCCTGCACCCGCACGCCCGACTAGCGTCACCACCCTGGATGGTTCCGACCTAGAATATGTGGACATCTATAAGTACCTAGGTGTCTGGCTAGACTGTAAACTCTCCTTCCAGACTCATATCAACCATCTCCAATCTAAAATCAAATCTAGAGTCGGCTTTCTATTCTGCAACAAAGCCTCCTTCACTCATGCCGCCAAACTTACCCTAGTAAAACTGACTATCCTACCGATCCTCGACTTCGGCGATGTCATCTACAAAATAGCTTCCAATACTCTACTCAGCAAACTTAATGCAGTTTATCACAGTGCCATCCGTTTTGTTACTAAAGCACCTTATACCACCCACCACTGCGACCTGTATGCTCTAGTCGGCTGGCCCTCGCTACATATTCGTCGCCAGACCCACTGGCTCCAGGTCATCTACAAGTCCATGCTAGGTAAAGCTCCGCCTTATCTCAGTTCACTGGTCACGATGGCAACACACACCCGTATTTTTATTTTTTAAAATTTTTATTTCACCTTTATTTAACCAGGTAGGCTAGTTGAGAACAAGTTCTCATTTGCAACTGCGACCTGGCCAAGATAAAGCATAGCAGTGTGAACAGACAACACAGAGTTACACATGGAGTAAACAATTAACAAGTCAATAACACAGTAGAAAAAAAAAATGGGCAGTCTATATACAATGTGTGCAAAAGGCATGAGGAGGTAGGCGAATAATACAATTTTGCAGATTAACACTGGGGTGATAAATGATCAGATGGTCATGTACAGGTAGAGATATTGGTGTGCAAAAGAGCAGAAAAGTAAATAAAAAAAATAAAAAACAGTATAAAAACAGTATGGGAATGAGGTAGGTGAAAATGGGTGGGCTATTTACCAATAGACTATGTACAGCTGCAGCGATCGGTTAGCTGCTCGGATAGCTGATGTTTGAAGTTGGTGAGGAGATAAAAGTCTCCAACTTCAGCGATTTTTGCAGTTCGTTCCAGTCACAGGCAGCAGAGTACTGGAACGAAAGGCGGCCAAATGAGGTGTTGGCTTTAGGGATGATCAGTGAGATACACCTGCTGGAGCGTGTGCTACGGATGGGTGTTGCCATCGTGACCAGTGAACTGAGATAAGGCGGAGCTTTACCTAGCATGGACTTGTAGATGACCTGGAGCCAGTGGGTCTGGCGACGAATATGTAGCGAGGGCCAGCCGACTAGAGCATACAAGTCGCAGTGGTGGGTGGTATAAGGTGCTTTGGTGACAAAACGGATGGCACTATGATAGACTGCATCCAGTTTGCTGAGTAGAGTGTTGGAAGCTATTTTGTAGATGACATCGCCGAAATCGAGGATCGGTAGGATAGTCAGTTTTACTAGGGTAAGCTTGGCGGCGTGAGTGAAGGAGGCTTTGTTGCGGAATAGAAAGCCGACTCTTGATTTGATTTTCGATTGGAGATGTTTGATGAGAGTCTGGAAGGAGAGTTTGCAGTCTAGCCAGACACCTAGGTACTTATAGATGTCCACATATTCAAGGTCGGAACCATCCAGGGTGGTGATGCTAGTCGGGCATGCCGGTGCAGGTAGCGATCGGTTGAAAAGCATGCATTTGGTTTTACTCGCGTTTAAGAGCAGTTGGAGGCCACGGAAGGAGTGCTGTATGGCATTGAAGCTCGTTTGGAGGTTAGATAGCACAGTGTCCAATGACGGGCCGAAAGTATATAGAATGGTGTCGTCTGCGTAGAGGTGGATCAGGGAATCGCCCGCAGCAAGAGCAACATCATTGATATATACAGAGAAAAGAGTCGGCCCGAGAATTGAACCCTGTGGCACCCCCATAGAGACTGCCAGAGGACCGGACAGCATGCCCTCCGATTTGACACACTGAACTCTGTCTGCAAAGTAATTGGTGAACCAGGCAAGGCAGTCATCCGAGAAACCGAGGCTATTGAGTCTGCCGATAAGAATATGGTGATTGACAGAGTCGAAAGCCTTGGCGAGGTCGATGAAGACGGCTGCACAGTACTGTCTTTTATCGATGGCGGTTATGATATCGTTTAGTACCTTGAGCGTGGCTGAGGTGCACCCGTGACCGGCTCGGAAACCAGATTGCACAGCGGAGAAGGTACGGTGGGATTCGAGATGGTCAGTGACCTGTTTGTTGACTTGGCTTTCGAAGACCTTAGATAGGCAGGGCAGGATGGATATAGGTCTATAGCAGTTTGGGTCCAGGGTGTCTCCCCCTTTGAAGAGGGGGATGACTGCGGCAGCTTTCAATCCTTGGGGATCTCAGACGATATGAAAGAGAGGTTGAACAGGCTGGTAATAGGGGTTGCGACAATGGCGGCAGATAGTTTCAGAAATAGAGGGTCCAGATTGTCAAGCCCAGCTGATTTGTACGGGTCTAGGTTTTGCAGCTCTTTCAGAACATCTGCTATCTGGATTTGGGTAAAGGAGAACCTGGAGAGGCTTGGGCGAGGAGCTGCGGGGGGGGCGGAGCTGTTGGCCGAGGTTGGAGTAGCCAGGCGGAAGGCATGGCCAGCCGTTGAGAAGTGCTTATTGAAGCTTTCGATAATCGTGGATTTATCGGTGGAGACCGTGTTACCTAGCCTCAGTGCAGTGGGCAGCTGGGAGGAGGTGCTCTTGTTCTCCATGGACTTCACAGTGTCCCAGAACTTTTTGGAGGTGGAGCTACAGGATGCAAACTTCTGCCTGAAGAAGCTGGCCTTAGCTTTCCTGACTGACTGCGTGTATTGGTTCCTGACTTCCCTGAACAGTTGCATATCACGGGGGATATTCGATGCTATTGCAGTCCGCCACAGGATGTTTTTGTGCTGGTCGAGGGCAGTCAGGTCTGGAGTGAACCAAGGGCTGTATCTGTTCTTGGTTCTGCATTTTTTGAACGGAGCATGCTTATCTAAAATGGTGAGGAAGTTACTTTTAAAGAATGACCAGGCATCCTCAACTGACGGGATGAGGTCAATGTCCTTTCAGGATACCCGGGCCAGGTCGATTAGAAAGGCCTGCTCACAGAAGTGTTTTAGAGAGCGTTTGACAGTGATGAGGGGTGGTCGTTTGACTGCGGCTCCGTGGCGGATACAGGCAATGAGGCAGTGATCGCTGAGATCCTGGTTGAAGACAGCGGAGGTGTATTTGGAGGGCCAGTTGGTCAGGATGACGTCTATGAGGGTGCCCTTGTTTACAGAGTTAGGGTTGTACCTGGTGGGTTCCTTGATGATTTGAGTGAGATTGAGGGCATCTAGCTTACATTGTAGGACTGCCGGGGTGTTAAGCATATCCCAGTTTAGGTCACCTAACAGAACAAACTCTGAAGCTAGATGGGGGGCGATCAATTCACAAATGGTGTCCAGGGCACAGCTGGGAGCTGAGGGTGGCCGGTAGCAGGCGGCAACAGTGAGAGACTTATTTCTGGAGAGGGTAATTTTCAAAATTACTAGTTCTAACTGTTTGGGTATGGACCTGGAAAGTATGACATTACTTTGCAGGCTATCTCTGCAGTAGACTGCAACTCCGCCCCCTTTGGTAGTTCTATCTTGACGGAAGATGTTATAGTTGGGTATGGAAATCTCTGAATTTTTGGTGGCCTTCCTGAGCCAGGATTCAGACACGGCAAGGACATCAGGGTTAGCAGAGTGTGCTAAAGCAGTGAGTAAAACAAACTTAGGGAGGAGGCTTCTGATGTTGACATGCATAAAACCAAGGCTTTTTCGATCACAGAAGTCAACAAATGAGGGTACCTGGGGACATGCAGGGCCTGGGTTTACCTCCACATCACCCGCGGAACAGAGAAGGAGTAGTATGAGGGTGCGGCTAAAGGCTATCAAAACTGGTCGCCTAGAGCGTTGGGGGCAGAGGATAAGAGGAGCAGGTTTCTGGGCATGGTAGAATATATTCAGGGCATAATGCGCAGACAGGGGTATGGTGGGGTGCGGGTACAGCGGAGGTAAGCCCAGGCACTGGGTGATGATGAGACAGGTTGTATCTCTGGACATGCTGGTTGTAATGGGTGAGGTCACCGCATGTGTGGGAGGTGGGACAAAGGAGGTAACAGGGGTATGCAGAGTGGGTCTAGGGGCTCCATTGTGAACTAAAACAATTATAACTAACCTGAACAACAGTATACAAGGCATATTGACATCTGAGAGAGACATACAGCGAGGCATACAGTAATCACAGGTGTTGAATTTGGAAAGCTAGCTAAAAACAGTAGGCGAGGCTAATCCGCTAGCACAACAAACAGCAGGTAAAATGGCGTTGACTAGGCAACGGGGCCGACAGGTAAGACAAACAAGCAGAAAGGAGTACCGTGATTAATGGACAGTCCAGCGTGCGTCAGCTATGTAGCCAAGAGATCAGTGTCCAGGGGGCAGCGGTGGATGGGCAGGGGGGCTGGGCTGGCGAGTGTTATCCAGGTTTTTTTTTTTAAACTAACAATGACTAACTAGCTTGTAGCTAGTTAGCTGGTTAGCGTCTGGAGGTTCTTGAGTGTGTCATAAAAATAAAAATAAGAGTAAAAGTAATAGCGATTCCGTATCACATTGGGTGAGGCAGGTTTCCGGAAGGTATAAACAAATTAAAAATCAAAAAGAGATAGAAAGTAAATGGGGTCAGAGAGTGATTGGGACGCGGTGGTTCAGACGGTTAGCAGGCCTGTGCTAACAAGCTAACAGTTCGTAGGCCCGAGCTAGACAAGGTAGCAGTTAGCGGACCGGAGCTTGACAAGCTAGCCGTTAGCAGGCCGAATTAGCAAGCAGGGAGATAGCGAGGGCTAGAGAGTTAACCTTTGGGGACGTCGCGATGGGGTGAGTCTGTTTATTCCTCTTCATGCGGTGAGCTGGAGATACAGCGATTCAGAAAGCTCGCAGGCCTTGGCCAGCAGATGGATCTTTGGCGATGTCGCAGCGGAAAAGCCTGTTGAAACCCCTCGGACGATTATGTCGGCGGACCAGTCGTGATGGATCGGCGGGGCTCCGTGTCGGCAGTAGAGGGTCAGTAGAGGGTCCAGGCCAATTGGCAAATTAGGTATTTTTGGACCTCTTCGGCTAGTCGGGAGATGGGCTTAGCTCGAGGCTAGCTCCAGGCTAACTGGTGCTTGCTCTGGGACAGAGACGTTAGCCAGGAGTAGCCACTCGGATTGCAGCTAGCTATTTACGATGATCCGGTATAAAGGTTCAGAGCTTGCGGTAGGAATCCGGAGATGTGGTAGAGAAAAAGCAGTCTGATATGCTTTGGGTAGATGTCGCGCTGGTGTCCTAGTTAGCGTTGAAGACCGCTAGCAGTGGCTAGCTAGTAGCTAGTTAGCGGCTAGCTTCTGATGAGGGTTCCGATTCTAAAGTATAGAAAAAGCAGATCCGTACCACATTGGGTGATGCGGGTTGCAGGAGAGTATATTCAGCCTGTAGTTGGAAAGTGAGATTAAAATATGTACGAAATATATACAGAAAAAAAAAAAAACGAGGAAAAACTATATTTACACTATACAGGACGGGACAAGACAAAACACACGTCCGACTGCTACGCCATCTTGGTACGTAGCACGCGCTCCAGCAGGTGTATCTCACTGATCATCCCTAAAGCCAACACCTCATTTGGCCGCCTTTCCTCCCAGTTCTCTACTGCCTGTGACTGGAACGAATTGCAAAAATCGCTGAAGTTGGAGACTTATCTCCCTCACCAATTTCAAACATCTGCTATCTGAACAGCTAACCGATCGCTGCAGCTGTACATAGTCTATCGGTAAACAGCCCACCCAATTTACCTACATCATCCCCATACTGTTTATATTTATTTACTTTTCTGCTCTTTTGCACACCAGTATCTCTACCTTTACATGACCATCTGATCATTTATCACTCCAGTGTTTATCTGCAAAATTGTAATTATTCGCCTACCTCCTCATGCCTTTTTGCACACAATGTATATATTTTTTTTCCACTGTGTTATTGACTTGTTAATTGTTTACTCCATGTGTAACTCTGTGTTGTTGTCTGTTCACACTGCTATGCTTTATCTTGGCCAGGTCGCAAACCGTAGTCTGGCTTTTTTTATAGCGGTTTTGGAGCAGTGGCTTCTTCCTTGCTGAGCGGCCTTTCAGGTTATGTCGATATAGGCCTTGTTTTCCTGTGGATATAGATACTTTTGTACCCGTTTCCTCCATTTTCACAAGGTCCTTTGCTGTTGTTCTCGGATTGATTTGCATTTTTCACACCAAAGTACGTTAATTTCTAGGAGACAGAACGCGTCTCCTTCCTGAGCGGTGTGACAGCTGCGTGGTCCCATGGTGTTTATACTTGCATACTATTGTTTGTACAGATGAACGTGGTACCTTCAAGCGTTTGGATATTGCTCCCAGGGATGAACTAGACTTGTGAAGGTCTAGCCTCGTTATTGTTATTCTTATTGAGTTATTAGTGTGCAAAGCTGTCATCACGGCATAAAATATATTTGGATTTGTTCAATAGTTATTACTATTTCATAGTTTTGATGTCTTCACTATTATGCAACAATGTAGAAAACAGTCCAAATAAAGCCTGGAATGAGTAGGTGTGTCCAAACTTTTGACTGGTACTGTATGTAATGTATTGTCATAAACAATAACATTTTAAAGGCTAATAAGGCTGATGGAACTGTTCATCAGTTCTAGGAAAAACCGTGCAAAGGTAAAAGGGTTCTCACTTCAAATGTGTCTTCCACTTTGACATTAGAGTATTTTGTGTAGATCGTTGACAAAAAAAAGACAGACAAATCAATTTAAATCTCAAAGTCAAGGGGTGTGAAGGCACTGAATGTTCTGATCTAGTGTGAACTACATAAACCTAACGCTTCATGTGAAAAGTGAAGATAGTTGCAGATAATTACATGTAAGAATGCTGTAAACTTCCACCTCACACAGAGTGAGAATCTTGTTCTGTCCAGGGAACACCACAACAACATACTGACCCTCCATCTCATTACACAGGAACGTGTTGGTCTCTCCTGCTGGGATGTTGGAGATGACATCACATCTGAAAGAGAGAGAGTGAAACACAGAGAGAGAGAAACACAGAGAGAGGAAGGGGTGGAGGAGAGAGAGAGGGGAAGGGGAGAGCGAGAGGGGAAGGGGGAGAGCGAGAGGGGAAGGGGGAAAGCGAGAGGGGAAGGGGGAGAGCGACAGCAGGATAGAGAAAGGGGGTGGAGAGAGTGATGGGTGGTGCGGGAAGAGGGAGAGTTAGGGGGAGGGCATGGGGGAGAGAGCGTGAGAGAAAGAGTGAGGGGTGGGGGGGGTGAGAGAGAGAGAAACGCCAGAGAGCGAGCACAAGAGTGAGAGAGAGCACGCGAGAGAGAGCGAGAGGAAAGATAAGGAAGGGGGCGGGAGGAGAGATGGGAGAGAAAGCATGAGAGTGAATGAGGACTCTTCAATGTACCACACAGAATACAAGCAGTCTGTTAAATATACACAGTGTACAAAACATTAAGAACACCTTCCTAATATTGCCCTCAGAACAGCCTCAATTCATTGGAACATGGACTCTACAAAGTGTCGACAGCATTCCTCAGGGATGCTGGCCCATGTTGACTCCAATTGTCACGCCCTGACCTGAGTATTCTTTGTTTTCTTTATTGTTTTGGTTAGGTCAGGGTGTGACATGGGTGATGTATGTGTTTCTTGTACTGTCTAGGGGTTTTGTAGGTTTATGGGGTTGTTTACCATCTAGGTGTTTATATATGTCTATGGTTGCCTAGATTGGTTCTCAATTAGAGGCAGGTGTTTATCGTTGTCTCTGATTGGGAACCATATTTAGGCAGCCATCTTCTTTGGGTATTTCGTGGGTTATTGTCTATGTGATGTTACATGTCAGCACTTATCATATATAGCGTTCGTTCGTTTTGTTGGTTTATAAGTTTGTTTAAGTGTTCTTCGTCTTATTAAAGAAGATGTATTCATTTCAGGTCGAAGGTAGGATAGGAGGGAGAGTTTTTCCATTCTAAAAATCTGATTTTTATCAGATTTTTCATTTTTTGTTTCTATTTGCTTCTGTGTAAAAGAGAGCTTTTTTTGTGAAGATGGCAGAGAAAAATCCCCACATAGGGGTACCTGGGATTGGTCTGGTTAATACCGTGAGGTTCTCTTCGCCAGATAAGGTGAAGGAGCCCTGGGGGAGAGAGACATTCGGGAGAAATGTTCTGATGGGATGCCTACAGCTGGAAGTAAAAGATGTACTATGCCTTCAAGGGAATCCAATCGAGAAAGGATATGATGTGACGTTACAAGTGGAAGAAAAACACGACGAAGTTATGAAGAAGGTGAGAGAAGTAAAAGGAGCGAAACCCCTGTGCCATTACACGGTGACCAGCCTGGCAAGGAACAGCTTCAGGGTGGTCACCGTAACCATGTACAATCCGCACGTGAAGGATGAAGAAGTGAGGGCCTTTCTGGGGAGGTACATGGACAATGGGGAGAAGAGGGAGAAGAGGTTTCCAGGCGTTACTCAGGGAGTCCCCGAAGAGTGTGGATGGCTACCTCCATCCTCCGGCGATGTTCTCCCTGGGGGCTGACAGGGGGACGCTGTATTATGCCCGTCAGCCCCCGTTCTGCAGGCGTTGTATGGCCTACGGCCATATCCTGGCCTCGTGCAGCTCCAAGAAATGTCGTTTTTGTGGGTCGGAAGAGCACGAGGCCAAGGAATGTGACGAGCCCAAGGCTTGCCACGGGTGTGGCTCGAGAGCACACCTGTGGCCTGAATGCCCGGCTCGTCATAGGTCATACGCGTCTGCAGCTGGGGGGGGAGCGGGGGATGGGGGGAGGAAAGAAAGGACGCATGCGGATTGTACGGATGGCACAGGGGAAAAGACGGCAAGAGAAGAGGATGGGAAGAAGGAAGAGGCGAGAAGAAAGAGGAGTGAAGATGGAAAGAAGGAAAAAGAAGGAGAGAAGAAAAAGAAGGCGGAAGAACGGGAAGGAGCGGAGAAGAGGGAGAGTGGGACAGTGGTGCGAGAAGGAGTGGAAGAGGGAACGGTGACAGTGACGGGGACGGAGGGAGGTGTGGAGATGGGAGGGGGGAGATGGGGGAAAGGAGTGGGGGACAGCCTGCCAAGTTTCTTTGAGGACGAGACAAGGGAATTGGTGGAGGGGTTAGCGGGGATGGGACGTTGTGTCTCCCCGCTACCTCCTTCACCAAAGAAGAAGGGGAAGAAGAGGGGAAGTTTGGCAGGTAGTGAGAGAGAGGGGGTGGGGGGAGGGGGGCTAAGAGATCGGCGGGGGGGGGTACATTGGCCTCCCTGTTTGCCTCAGCCCCTTACATCCTAGTGGGGGATGACTCCAGTGAGGGGTCTGTGGGCGGTGTGCTAGAGGGATCCCCTACATACGGCCCCGAGGCAAACAGGGGGGGGGTGGTGGTGAGAAACCCAGGGTGCAGGGCACCCTGCCTAACACACTGCCTGCATCCTGGGTTGGAGAGATGGAGGAGGACGGGGGGGCGTCAGGAGTGGAGAGGACGTCCCCGCCGGTGGAGATGGACCAGGGGAGCATCGGGTGAGTCTCCTGGTTTTTCTTTGGTTTTTGGGGTTTATTTGTTGTAAATAATTAAATGAATAGTTCTGTTTCTTTTTTTAGTTTAAATGTTAGGGGGTTAAGGGATAATGTTAAAAGGAGGGCGGTTTTTGTTATTTAGAGGGTGTGGGGTTTGATTTCTGTTTTTTACAAGAGGTTCACCTGAGGGATGGTGGGGATGTGTGTAGATTTAGGAGGGAGTGGGATAAGGGGGAATCTTTTTGGGGCATAGGAGGGGTGCACTCAACAGGAGTAGGGATTCTGTGTGGGAATAGAGAGGTTAAGGTAGAGAGCACTTTTGTTAATATGCAGGGTAGAGTATTGGGGATAGATGTAAAGTATAGAGAAGCTAGATATAGGTTAATTGGGGTGTATGGGCCACAGGTGGCGGCAGACAGGAGGGAGATGGCGGACTGTCTGGCGCCTCTGTGTGTTACAAACAGGCACTTGGTGATAGGAGGGGATTTTAATATAGATTTAGGGGTAGGTGGTGATAGCAGTGCAGGCGCCATCACTGGGCTAATGGCTTGCCATGGTCTGGTTGATGGTGGCCTGCACACTACTCCGGCAATGGTCGGTCCTACATGGCGCACCTCCAGGGGGGTTGCGCGGAGGCTTGACTACATTTTTGTATCCAGGTCTTTGGGTCAGTTGTCTGGGCGGCTGGTGCCTGTTTTCTTCACGGATCACGACGGGGTGTTCCTGCAGGTAGGGTCGCCAGTCTGCCTCTTCGGTAGGGGGTACTGGAAGTTAGATCGGGATATACTGGAGGAGCAGGCTTTCGTTGACGCATTTTTTTGTTTCTTTCGGAGGCTTGACGGCCTCCGGTCCATGTGCGAGTGGGTGTTAGAGTGGTGGGATTTAGTTAAGGTGAGGATTAGGGCTTTTATAATAGGATATTGTAGAAGGAAAAAAAGGGAGGAAAGGAGGGAGGTGGATCGTATCCAAAGGTTAATTGAACTCGAGTACAAGGCAGGCAACCTCGGCGGGTCGATTGACTGGGAGAGATTCGCAGCCCTAAAGGCGCAGCTCAGGGAGCTGCAGGAGCAGAAGGCTCGAGCTTTCCTGGAGCGTGCGCATAGTGGCTTTCTAGAACATAATGAGACTTGTTCCGCTATGTTCTTTAAGTCGGTTAGGGCCAGGCAGAGTAGGAAGGTAATGCATGGAGTTAGGGAAGAAAATGGTAGTATAGTAAGTAAACCAGAGGAAATGGTCAGGGTGACAACTGATCATTTCCAAGGTTTATTTAAGGAAAGGGAAATAGATGTAGAGCAGGGAAACGTGTTTTAGAACACTTGTCCCGGCGGTTGCCAGAGGACATTAGAGACGTGATGGAGGCCCAGATCTCACTAGAAGAGGTTGAGAGCGCTCTTAGGAGGATGGGAAAAGGGAAGGTGCCTGGGATGGATGGGCTGCCGGCTGAGTTTTACCTCAAGTTTTGGGGTATACTTGGACCAGTGGTTCTCGAAGTCTTGAAGGCCATCCTTGAGACGGGGGTCCCGGGGGGATCAATGGCTGTTGGTGTGCTGTCACTTCTTTATAAGAAGGGGGAAGCAACTGACCTTGGCAACTGGCGGCCATTGACCATGCTGTGCGTAGATTACAAGATTCTTGCAAAGGTTTTAGCAGACCGGTTGCGCACAGCCCTTCCCTACGAGGATCAGACGTGCGGGGTAGAAGGCCGCTCTATAAGATGGAACCTACAGTTGATCAGGGAATCCATCGCTTGGGTTGAAGATAGAGGGCTGCCTTTAATGGTAGCCGCGCTAGATCAGGCGAAAGCTTTTGATCGCGTGAATAGATCTTTTCTATTCAGGGTGTTAGGTAGATTAGGATTTGGGAAGAAGTTTATAGGATGGATTCGTACATTATATGTCGGAGCGGGGTGTCGAGTTAGTGTAAATAGTCACTTAGGTGACGTTTTTGACCTCTCGTCTGGGGTCAGGCAGGGATGCCCACTCTCGGCTCTCCTCTTCGTTCTGTACATGGAGCCTCTGGGGGCTGCCATTAGGGCAGACACAGGGGTGGAGGGCTTGTTGATCCCTGGGAGCAGTGGGCTGCGTGTTAAGATGACGCAGTACGCCGACGACACTTCCTTGCTGTTGTGCAAGGACTCGTGCCTGACAAGGTCTCTTGCCATCATTGGGGATTTCACCCAAGCGTCGGGGGCGGTTCTGAATCATGCAAAGTCTTCCGTTAAGTATTTCGGAAGATGGCGCGGTAGGACGGATGTGCCCGGGGGGTTATCTCTCTGTGAGGGGGCCCTGAGGATTCTCGGGGTCCATTTTGAGACCTCTGGCTCAGCGACGCTGAACTGGAACATGGGTATCGGAGTGGTACAGAAGAAGCTAGCAATGTGGAAGGCTAGGTATTTGTCTTTTATGGGCAAGGTCCTGGTACTAAAGGTGGATGTATTGCCATCTCTTTTGTATTTGGCATACATCTACCCATTGCCGACTTGTCTGAGAAGGTCTCTAGTGAGGCTTGTGTTTCAGTTCATGTGGGGTGGCAGGTACGAGTGGGTCGCCAGGGCGCGCATGCTCTGTCCCATCGGGGAGGGAGGTAGGGGGGTACCACATCTCCCCCTCAAGCTGGACACGATTTTTGTTTCTTTCTTGTTGACGGAGCTTGCTCATCCGGTTATACACCCGTCCGGTTACTTCCTGCGGGTGCAGCTGCCGTGGCACTTCGGCCATGCGGCCAAGTGGCTGCGTGCGCACCCCGAGGTTGAAGTTGCCCGAGTAGGTTTAGACCACAGGCACCTGTACGAGGAGGTCAGGCAGGCAGGGAGTCCTGCGCCTGTAGCGGGCATCTCGTCAGTGGTCTGGGAGGGAGTGCAGGCGCGGGGCCTGGACAACAGGCTCAAGGACCTGAATTGGTTGAGCCTCCACAAGTGCTTGCCGGTACGTTCCATCATGTACCGGCATAGTTTGTCGCGATCCCCCACCTGTCCAAGATCTGCTTGTGGCAGGGAGGAGACTGTGCGCCATGCCTTCTGGGACTGTGCCTTTGCCAGACTAGTATGGGCTAGGGCACGGGTGTTGCTAGGTGTGGTTAGGAGTGACTTTGTGTTGACATGGGCTAGGCTAGAGAGAGGCGTAGGGAGAGTGAGGGGAACGGATAGGGACAGGTTTCTGCTCTGGCTTCTCATGAGTCTCTTTAAAAGGGGACTGTGGGAAGCCAGGCAGAATTTAGTCAAGACAGGGAGAGATTGGGGGTGGAAGGGATAGTGAGGAGGGTGGAAGGTGATTTGAGGGGGAGGATGAAGAGGGAGGAGAGGAAGTGGGGGCAGCATGCGGCACGGGAGAGGTGGAAGGGGGGATTAGGGCTGGGAGTGTTAGAGTGAGATTTGTAAGGGGATAGATTAGGGAAGGGGAGATAGGGAAAGGGTTAGGTATTGGTTAGGTATGACGGGGAGGGACGATGCTCCCCTGAGGTTTGTTTTTGTTTGATGTTTTTGTAAATAGAATTAAGAATGAATGAGAATTATGATTTTGTAAAGTATGAATGGTATAGATGGTAATAAATTATTTTTTCCCCAAAAATGTTTTTATATATAGCTTCACATTTGTTTTGTTTAAGTGTTCTTCGTTAAATAAATAAGAGGAATGTATTCTCATCACGCTGCTCCTTGGTCTTCTCACTATGACAAATGTGACACCAATGATTTCCACAGTTGTGTCAAGTTTGCGGGATTTCCTTTGGGAGGAGGACCCTTCTTGATACACATGGGAAACTGTTGATGAAAAATCCAGCAAACTGGTGCGCCAGCCTGGCACCTATGTACTACCATACCCCGTTCAAAGGCACATACATCTTTAGTCTTGCCCTTTCTCCCTCTGAATGGCCCAAACACACAATCCATGTCTCAGTTGTCTTTTAAATCCTTCTTTAACATGTCTCCACACCGTCATCTACACTGATTGAAGTGGATTTAACAAGTGACATCAATAAAGGATCATATCTTTCACCTGGATTCACCTGGTCAGTCTGTCTTCCTGTGTCTGGCTGGCTGTAGATTTCTGAAGAATCATGACAGAAAGGATAAGATTTCCCTGTGGTCATGGTTTTAGACTCCACTACCCTAGAGTAGGGTTCTCCAAACTCTGTCCTGGGCAGGTGTTCATAAAGTTTTGTACACTCAGTGCGTTTCACATATAGCCACTGAATAGCTACAGAAGCACGGATGAAGACCAATGTATCCAAATACCTTCAAGACAGGACATAAAAGTGTACAGATGTCTACATATCACCTGGGGTTGTTGATGCTGTTGTTCTCCAGTGAGTTACCGATGCAGATCTCAGCACCATCAAGTCTCTCAGGAACAACATCTCCTCTGTTGGTGATGGTGACAGCTGTCACTCTGTACAGATCCAGCAGGTCCACTCTCCACCAGGGGTTGGTCTCCTGTTCAGTGTGTGTGCAGGATATGTTGTGATAGTCTGATTCTCTGTTGCCATCAATGGCATTGTTAGCCTGGCCATCCCCATACAGTGATGACTGGGCCACTCCTTTCACCTCGACATTTACTACAGGGATAAAGAAAAAAACATTTTAACACAGAAATGTCAAATGAAATCACAAAAATCACACGTGACACGACATATGGTTAATTTAATCCTGGTTGAACCTTTGCTAATAATCTTACAGTGTTCACATTTAACATTGTCACGTCTACTCCCGCTCCACGTCGCTGGTTCACTAATCACCGGTCCAGGAAAGCCATCATTTAGGCACACCTGGACTTCATCACTACCCTGACTACTCCCCTTTTATTTAGCCCTCAGTTGTCATCAGTCCTGAGGTGTTGTTTTTTCATGTCCGCGGTCAGTACGCTTCTCACGTTTGTTCCTTTGCATCTGTTCATTGTTAAATTCACCTTCCGCGCCTGCTTTCTGACTCCCGCTGTATACGTTACAAACATATTGTAGATATGTCAACTTCCTATTTCCCAATGACAACCTATAATATCCTTAATAAAACAATATGACAATAAAAGCGCTGGCCATCCGGGCTAGCGACACACCACCTGTGAATAAGTAATCATTAGCAGACATCAAAATCATCTTACTTGCTTCACCATACAGTACGTCATTTTGCACAATTGATAACAGTAGTTGCAGAGGCACTATAGTGAACCAGAGGTATGATTACCAACTGTTGCTATGTAATGTAAAAACAGGACAATAGTAGGAAAAAAGTCATTAATAGTAATAATAATAAAAATGATTATAAGGATTAGTGATAATCATCCTCAGTGAACCAGTATCTGGGCAAAGGAGGAATATCATGTCAGAATACGTTCATCCGAATACTGAACAAATATCATAATTTACTGCTGTCCCGCCCAGTAAGTACTTCCAAAAAAGGTTGGAACAAATGTTTTATAAGCAACCCCAAACACAATTATGGAAAGAATCTATGTATTGTTAGTGTGCATGTGCAAAATCCACCTCTTCAGCACCTCCAATAAAATCACTCATTACTGACACTCACAAAAGTGTTTTGACATAACGCTTGCAGAGCTGTCTAATGGGAAATGTAGGTTCGCTTTCTGGCCTCCTTCTCGTCTCCTCTGGCTAGATACTGGTTCAAATTATAGGTTGTGGCAGACCAGGGGGTTTGGTCAAGACGTTTCCCTGTCCCCATCAGACATGGACAGAGTATGATAAGCTCGGTTTCAAGGGTGTTTATTAAATAATAAATCAAAAAGAAAAGGTCTCCCCCATGAGACCCTCTCCGGGATACCGTCTCCTGGGCTTCCTGTCGGGAACACAAACTCAATCCTTCATCTTCGCTCATGTAACCGTCTCCAACTCCATGGACATCACCTCACTTCCCCCAGTATGCTGCCCTTCTGGCAGCTTTATGGGCCTTGCACAGCTGGTGAGCAATCCGCCCTTGATTACTCACCAGCTCCCAATCAGCCCCAATTAATCCTGTCCGGAGAGCCCGTCGAGACCTGGCATGTCCAGCAGATGACGCTATCTCCTATTAATTTATACTCCATCTGTTACCAGACCTCGACGAGTCTCCCCCTGGTGGCAGACCTGCTGTACGCCACAAGGTATAATACTGAAAGCGAGGCAGTATTGGCTGCCGTTGTGCCAATAATCATACGCATACAGTTGTTTGTCGGCATACTGAAATTACTCAGAAGATATTTACCTATTAAGGAGCCGAGAGACTGACTCCACTGCATGGTTAATGGTGGAGGCTTCATTCAACCACTTGTCTCCTGTCTGTAAAGACAAAAGGCACATACAGCCCATGCATACATAACATACTTTATGGTCTCCAGTCACCAACTGTATACAGCTAGCTAGGATGCAATCAAGGTCAGTCTGACCTCCTCAACAGTCATGTATCTCCTGATGTCCTGTAAATTAGAGGTGACTCTATGCTGATATCTTTCAAATTAGAATTGGCCTCACTTGGAATAACAGCAAAATGGAACTGAACTGACATAATTATTTACATGATATTCTAGAAACTACTGTTAATCAAATATGAACATTTTACATGTCAAAGCAGCCTGTTTATAACACCCAATGATTTACATTTACTGACATCATTTAAATGATGTCATAGAAAGAAAGTTAACCCAATATGAAAATGTTAAATGACTAAGTGGTTTTTATAGTACCATCCCAGTGATGTCTATATTATCAGTGGTGTTGGAGGGCCAGTAGGAGGCCTCGTTTCCTCTGGTCTAAAAAACGAATATCCCAATGCCCCAGGGCAGTGATTGGGGACATTGCCCTGTGTAGGGTGCCGTCTTTCGGATGGGACATTAAACAGGTGTCCTGACTCTCTGTGGTCACTAAAGATCCCATGGCACTCATAAGAGTAGGGGTGTTAACCCTGGTGTCCTGACTAAATTCCCAATCTGGCCACCTAATCATACCCAGCTTCCAATTGGCTCATTCATCACCCCTCCTCTTCCTTGTAACTATTCTCCAGGTTGTTGCTGTAAATGAGAATGCATTCTCAGTCAACTTATCTAGTAAAATAAATAAATAAAAATATATACACCTGCAAGCACACATGCATGTCCAAAGGCCTGCCCACATTCACAACCACTCCTGCACCCAAAGCAATACAGTGTAAACAAGCTAAGGAAAAACAGCAACATTGGTAGTATGTTGAAAACAGCAACATTGGTAGTAGAGGTCAACCGACTATGATTTTTCAACGCCGATACCGATTATTGGAGGACCCCAAAAAAAGCCTGATACCGATTAATTGGCCGATTTTTATATATATATATATATATATATATATATATATATATATATATATAATGACAATTACAACAATACTGAATGAACAATGAAAACTTTTATTTTAACTTAATATAATACATCAATAAAATCAATTGTCTCAGATAAATAATGAAACATGTTCAATTTTGGTTTAAATAATGCAAAAACAAAGTGTTGGAGAAGAAAGTAAAAGTGCAATAATGTGCCATGTAAAAAAGCTAACGTTTAAGTTCCTTGCTCAGAACATTAGAACATATGAAAGCTGGTGGTTCCTTTTAACATGAGTCTTCAATATTCCCAGGTAAGAAGTTTTAGGATGTAGTTATTATAGGACTTATTTCTCTCTATACCATTTGTATTTCATATACCTTTGACTATTGGATGTTCTAATAGGTACTTTAGTATTGCCAGCCTAATCTCGGGAGTTGAAGCATTGCGAAGAGCTGCTGGCAAACGCAGTAAAGTGCTGTTTGAATGAATGCTTACCAGCCTGCTGCTGCCTACCACTGCTCAGTCAGACTGCTCGATCAAATCATAGACTTAATTATAATAACACACAGAAATACAAGCCTTAGGTCATTAATATGGTCAAATCCGGAAACTATCATTTCGAAAACAAAGCGTTTATTCTTTCAGTGACTCTGTTGAACAGAATGCAAGAGAAGTGACCCAATTTCCCTAGTTAAAAAAATATTTGTTAGCAGGCAATATTAACTACATATGCAGGTTTAAAAATATATACTTGTGTATTGATTTTAAGAACGGCGTTGATGTTTATGGTTAGGTACATTGGTGCAATGACAGTGCTTTTTTCGCAAATGCGCTTGTTAAATCACCCGTTTGGCAAAGTAGGCTGTGATTCAATGATAAATGAACAGGCACTGCATTGATTATATGTAACGCAGGACAAGCAAGATAAACTAGTAATATCATCAACCATGTGCAGTTAACTAGTGATTATGTTAAGATTGATTGTTTTTTTATAAGATACGTTTAATGCTAGCTAGCGCCAAACCTGGCCCTAACCCTAACAAGTTGCTGCACATGAACAGAGTTGCAATTGTTAGTCGATTGATATTGCATTTTACACCCTAACTAGTTTTAGGGTGAGCCTCTGGACCTACACAGCGCCTCTCTATGGCCGTCTGCTGCTATAGACAATCCACACTGTTTCAGGACCTGAGAGGGCAGAGAGAGAGAAGAGAGGCAACTTGGTTTCTAAACCATATAGGGGAGGAAATTTGGCATAGAGAGTACGGTGAAATATTCAGAGTCCTGGAAAAAACATATTCCAAAGGCTAGAAAATAAGAAGAAGGTGAAGAATGAAATAAAAAATATAAAGAAAAGGTATACTTGTGTTACGTTCTAACCTTAGTTCTTTTGTTATGTCTTTATTTTAGTATGGTCAGGGCGTGAGTTGGGTGGGTTGTCTATGTTCCTTTTTCTATGTTTTGGGATTTCTGTGTTTGGCCTGGTATGGTTCTCAATCAGAGGCAGCTGTCAATCGTTGTCCCTGATTGAGAACCATACCAGTGTTTGTGCCACACGGGACTGTTTCGTTTGTTTCGGTATTTCACGTTGTTATATTGTAGTTTAGTGTTCATATAAATAAAGTATCGTTATGGACACTTTGCACACTGGTCCGATATCGCTTACTCCTCGTCAGAAGAAGAGGACGAGCGTTACAACTTGGGGGGAGGAGATTATATTCTGTTGCAATACAATTCAAGAGTAGAGTTACTTTGCTTCTGGATTCTGATCATAAATCATAATGAGGAAACATTTAATTAGAGCTTTCTTGTTGTGGGTTTTCCAAATGTGTTGCATGATTTGTCACTGCCGTGTCAACAGACTTGACGACAAAGGGAATCTATGTGTCAGTGTCCGATCATTTGGTTGTTTACTTGGTTCTTCTATTAGATAAAAATGTAAAACCAACCAGACTTGACTCAGAGTCAGACTGGAATTCTTCCTGTGTAAGGCATGTCAAAAGTAAATAAAACTATATTTGGAAACAATGCAGCTTTTATTGCTTCATAGTGCAGGACCTACATTAAGATCCATATATAACACCTTACTGTAGGACCTCCTTGGTTAATTATATGTCTTCAACAGCTACATGAAACATTTAGCAAGAAAAACAACAATCTACTGTGATATTTTAACATGAACATTTATTGTCATGTCACAGCTATGGAACCTTGCCAAAGAGCACTCAAAAACATGTCAAACAAGTGTGTGTGTGTGTGTGTGTGTGTGTGTGTGTGTGTGTGTGTGTGTGTGTGTGTGTGTGTGTGTGTGTGTGTGTGTGTGTGTGTGTGTGTGTGTGTGTGTGTGTGTGTGTGTGTGTGTGTGTGTGTGTGTGTTATTATGTCACAAGGAAGTGCAGTTCTTGGTAAGTAGATGAAGACAGGTATTTATTTTTGTTACCATGACGTGGGACCTGATATATATGGTCTCTGTTTGCCAAGCTCTGATTCACACTCGATTGTATATCACGTCCTTGAAACAGTTCAATTCAACACTCGTCTAGCTGAAGTTAAATCAACCTGGTAAGCCATGGTTTATCTTTTCATGAACTACTTTCACTACTAACTATTTAACAGGCCTATGTTAATAACACTAACAAATAATTGTCAGTCACTAGTGAATGGAGGGAAGTGTTGCAGGAGAAAATGGCAGGATGATGATTTACTGGGAAAGATGGGTTGATCTGTGATTGTCTGAAGGTTGGAATTAATGAGTGTTGGAATAAATACATAGACACATGAACAGAATAAATGTTTGAGCTCCCCCAATCAGGGTGAGAATGTGTGTTTAGTTATATATGTTTTGTGTTTTGGTTTCACGGTGTGAGAGGTGTGTGCTGGTCGTCGTGGTTATGGTATCAGGAATCAAGGTAAAACCCAAGTGCAGATGGTGTGAAGTAACAATGTTTATCGTAACACTGAAATCTATAAGAAAAAGAAACGCACACCTATTTAGGCGAGGTGCTGGCTAGCAGAGTAGAAAACTTGAAAATAAAAGAGAGCTGCACACCCTAGGAGCTAAGATGCAAGGAGCTAAGATGCAAAAACTGTCCTCATCAGGGTACGATCACAAACATCGCGGGATGACTCGTCCGCACAGTGCCAAAAGACACAGGTGTCTGGAATCATGGGACAGACAAACGACAGGTCAAAGGAAGGCAGGGGTCGATAATCCAGGGCAGGAGCAAGGTACAGGACGGCAGACAGGCTAAGAGTCAGGGACAGGCAGAGGTAAGGCGGGTGGGTACAGGGTCAGGACAGGCAAGGGTCAAAAACCAGGACAATGAGAAAAAGAGAGGCTAGGAAAAGACAGGAGCTGACAGGACAAACGATGGTAAGCTTGAACAAACAAGACGAACTGGCAGAGAGAGACAGGAAACACAGGGGGTGGACATATGGTGAAACTGATCAGGGCGTGACATATGGGTGCGCTCGCTTCCATACCAGCCTGGGCATCAGGCAGGGCTTGGTCCTTCCCGCCCTGGAAAATCCCTTTGGGCAGGGGGCTTCGCCATGCTGGCATCCCACTGACCAGAGCACCCACTGATGCGAGCACCCATTCACATTGTCTTTGTATGTATTTTGTTGTTTTAATAACAATAATAGTAATTGTCCTCAGTAACGTTAGAAATTAGGGTTCAAGGCGTCATGCTAGAGATAGATAATAAAAAGCCTAATACATAATTTGGCACCAAACAATTCACCTGAATACTTGTCTTTTTTTGGGATGAAGTTTTATTGAACAAGACTGGATATTTGTTTCAATATCTTCTAACATGGAGGCTTATGTATGCTCGTATATTAAGATCATTCCAGGGGTTTTTCCCTACCTTTATTTGTTAACATTATAGATTGGTTATTTCAACGTAATTATTATTACAGTGTAATTGTGACTAGTTATATAGTTGTTGCTACTGTTGAACTTTCTGTATGAACAAGAGAGCTTTAATGACAAAAGGTCAGAGTTTATATTTCCACAGGTGTTTGAGTTCCATTGTCTGTCCTGCCCGGGAAACATTACCTATATACTGTATGTTTGTAGTAACAAAATGGCTATAATCTCATTAGAAATATTATCATTTATAGATGTGTCTTTGTAAATGGATTAATTTATCCTATGTTTTCTTCCTCCTAACTCTTGTTTGCTCTCTCTCACACACACACACACACACATCTGCTATACAGAGAAATGATGGGTTTTCTCTGCCTTCTCCTCTCTCTGACTGCTTTACAAGTGGAGGGTTTCAGTGGGGGAGGATCTTCCATTGCTTCTCAGTGTGGCTCAATGTTACCTGGTAATAGTTTTCATGGCAGCACAGGGCAGAGCTCTTCCTCACCATACACTGTCACTGTCAACCAGACCACCTACCAGCCAGGAGACACCATCCAAGGTGAGTCACCGAGATGGTTGAAACACACTATTAGGCTTACCCGATCCATACTGTTTTGGCTCAGATGAAGGAATGGAGTGGGAACAGTAATCTGTCTGGACATTTCTAATATTTTGTGAGTAAATTTAAATTTAAACATTTTAACAGGGCTTATTGTGTTACTTTTTATTGTTACCTTTTATTTTTAGTCTACTTGGTAAATAGTTTGTTCTTCTTGAACTGCATTGTTGGTTAAGGGCTTGTAAGTAAGCATGTCACGGTAAAGTCTACACTTGTTGTATTCGGCGCATGTGATTTTATTTGAGATAGACCATTTACCAGAATTGACCTTTGGCAGTCTGTCCCTGCTCAGACGTAAACTTTTCACATAGCATATTCCAGCACAGTTAATATGACAATACAAGATTGCTAAGAGGCAGGGAATCATGACTTAGTCCAAGGACATGTCATCCAGAGATTCAGCACTCAATTTCCCTTTCTCCATCTCTCTCCCTTTCTTCCTTTCTCTCTTTCTCAGTGACTCTGTCAGGAACCTTCACCTATAAAGGGTTTCTTCTGGAGGCCCATGAGGAAGGACAGAACAAGGCTGTGGGAACGTTCTCTCTCGGCAGTGGAACTGGGATCGTTCTTGTGCCTTGCAATGGGATCGCAGTGAGTTACTGTTAGGGTTGTAAAATTCCTAAAACTTCCCCAGTTGGAGGATTCCCACCCTGCTCCTACCCTCCTGAATCATGAGATCCTCCAACTGAGATTTCTGGAAAACCTGGGACATTTTGGGAGAGTTTCTGGAATTTTGTAACCCTAGTTACAATACAGCACAGGACATTCTGGCCATATTCTTCACTGTTACCAATTTACCCACTGATTTATTGGACTATATTGACTCATCAATACGTCAAATGAAACTGATTTGAGCCCAATAATAGGAGAGATTTTACTGGTCCGGCTACACAGTGCTGAAAAGTAGGGTTGCTAAAATTCCGGTAACTTCCCAAAATTCCAAGGTTTTCCAGAAATCTAGTTGGTGGATTCCAGATTTACTGCTTAAAACCTGGGTATTTTGGGCAAGTTACAGTAATTTTCCAACCTTAAACAAGAGTTTGTTACCTTTACGTACTATAGCTAGAACCACCAATAAGCATTGATCAGTGCCTTACCTGCCATCAATGTACCAAGATCATTATCCTCTATTGATTGACTTTACCGGTTGTTTTATTGTTAGGCCTCTGGGGTGAGTCAAAGCAACAATCAACCTAGATCATCAATAACAGTCACCTGGACAGCACCATCCTCATCCTCATTGGGCAACATCATAGTCAAGTGAGTCTCTAGTAGAGTTGAACATTTACAGTAAATTTCCCCAAATTCCCAGGTTCTCCAGAAATCCTGGTTGGAAGTTACTGGAATTTGGCAAACAAAGTCTCTGCTAAAACCATCACAAACACGACACAGTTCTTTTTTACATGATTTTTCTGTAGGACGCAACTGAAATCACGTATATTTTGTCAAAAATGTTTGCAGAGGTGCCATGCCTATTGAAAGCACGACGGTACTATTTATCTATTTGTAGTATAAAAACATTTTGGTGCATGATCCAACGGCACAGACAACAATTCAGCATCTAGATTTCATTTACCGTTGGTTGTGTTGTCGAAATGACCTTACGTTGATGACTTCCTCCAAACCCATTCGATTTTCTATGGTGATTCAGTGTCATCACATAGATATTTGGGGTTGAAATTACGAGAAAGAACGTTGATTAAACTAGTTTTACCCAGTGATAAGCCTCTAAATGTTTGCTCTGGGTTGCAAAATTCCAGAAACTTTCCCAAAACTCCCAGGTTTTCCAGAAATGGATGATCTGCAGAATCAGATTGGAATGAGCACTGGGAATCCTACAACCATGGGATTTTGAAAAACATGGGTCATTTGAGAACAGTGCAGGAATTTTGTGTGCAGTCTAATATTGGTACTATTATCCGTCTTCCTCTTCAAGGTCAACCTTTATGCAGACCTCCAGTGTATTTTGGATTGCAGTGCCTAGTGTGACTGTAAACCGACTGTCCTTAGCTGGCACCACAACAAGAGCTCAAACAACAACAACTACAGCTCCTCCTACAACAACTACTGATCCTACTACAACAACTACTGATCCTACTACAACAACTACTGATCCTACTACAACAACTACTGATCCTACAACAACAACTACAGCTCCTCCTACAACAACTACTGATCCTACTACAACAACTACTGATCCTACTACAACAACTACTGATCCTACTACAACAACTACAGCTCCTCCTACAACAACTACTGATCCTACTACAACAACTACTGATCCTACTACAACAACTACTGATCCTACTACAACAACTACTGATCCTACTACAACAACTACTGATCTTACTACAACAACAACTATTGCTCAACTAAATCTCCAACCACAACAACCACTGCTCCTACTACAACAACTACAGCTCCCACTACAACAACTACAGCTCCTAACACAACATCTACTGGACCTATCCCAAACAGCTCTGAACAGCACAACTATGACTCCTACTGCTACATCTGCTACTCCAAGTCCTACTCCTATGCCTCCTACTGCTACATCTGCTACTCCTAGTCCTACTCCTCTGACTCCTAATTCGTCAACAACTCCAACTACTGCTACTGCTACAACTCCTCTTAGACTTACGGTAATGTCCTCAGACACAAGTATAGATGCATAGTACTTGTACTATTTTAATTCAATTTAGCAGGCATTGTTGAGTGTTGCGCTAAGTGTTGCGCTAGTGTTGCGCTAGCTCTCAACATGAGAAAGTTTAATTTCATAGAAATTAAACAGGACCACTTTCTCTTTGTCACACAGGGACGAAAATGTTGTGCTTAAAGCCAAGGTTGTAACGAGTCGGCATGTATTTGAATCGTGACTCTGTGTCGCGTGAGAGGACGCAGGACATAATATTCTGTCATCAGTAGTATGAAGTGGTGCCAATTTTGTACTGTCACTAAGTGCTGAGATTTTCCTGGTCAGGCTGTATGTCCAGGGTTAGTCAAGGCCCAAAGTGTATATATGTCAAAACCCCCAAAAATCTGTATACAGTTCCCTCGGAAAGTATTTGGACCCCTTGATTTTTTAAAACATTTTGTTACATTACAGCCTTATTCTAAAATGTATTAAATCGTTTTTTCCCTCGTCAATCTACACACAATACCCCATAATGACAAAGCAACAACAGGTTTTTAGAAATGTTCGTTAATTTATACAGGTAAAATAAAATGGAAATATCACATTTACATAAGTATGCAGACCCTTTACACAGTATTTTGTTGAATCACCTTTGGCAGCGATTACAGCCTCAAGTCTTCTTTGGGTATGACACTACAAGCTTAGCACACCTGTATTTGGGGAGTTTCTCCCATTCTTCTCTGAAGATCCTCTCAAGCTCTGTCAGGTTGGATGTGGAGTGTTACTACACAGTTGGATGTGGATTGTTACTGCACAGGTCTCTCTGTCTGGGCGACACAAGGACATTCAGAGCCACTCCTGCGTTGTCTTGGCTGTGTGCTTAGGGTTGTTATCCTGTTGGAATGTGATCCTTCACCACAGTCTGAGGTCCTGAGCTCTTTGGAGCAGGATTTCATCAAGGATCTCTCTGTACTTTGTTCCTCTTTGCCTCGATCATGACTAGTCTCACAGTCCCTGCCACTGAAAAACATCCCCCCAGCATGATGCTGCCACCACCATGTTTCACCGTAGGGATGGTGCCAGGTTTCCTCCAGACGTGACGCTTGGAATTCAGGCCAAAGTGTTACATTTTCGTTTCATCAGACCAGAGAATCTTGTTTCTCATGGCCTGAGAGTCATTAGGTGCTTTTTGGCAAACTCCAAGTGGGATGTATTGTGTATTTTACTGAGGATTGGCTTCCGTCTAGCCACTCTACAATAAAGGCCTGATTGGTGGAGTGCTGCAAAGATGGTTGTCCTTCTGGAAGGTACTCCCATGTCCACAGAGGAACTCCAGAGACCTGTCAGAATGATCTGTCATCTCCCTGACCGAGGACTTTCTACCCCTGTTGCTCAGTTTGGCCATACGGCCAGCTCTAGGAAGAGTTTTGGTGGTTCTAAACTTCTTCCATTTAAGAATGATGGAGGCCACTGTGCTCTAGGGACCTACAATGCTGGAGAAATGTTGTGGTACCCTTCCCTAGATCTGTGCCTCGACACAATCCTGTCTCGGAGCTCTTTGAACTCATGGCTTGGTTTTTTCTCTGACATGCGCTGTCAACAGTTGGACCTTATGTAGACAGACGTGTTCCTTTCCAAATCATCCAATCAATTGAATTTACCACATGTGGACTCCAATCAAGTTGTAGAAACATCTCAAGGATGATCAAGGGAAGCAGGATGCCCCCAAGCTCAATCTCGAGTCTCATAGCAAAGGGTTTGAAAACTTTTTTTAGCAAGGTATTTCTGTTTCTAATTTGTAATAAATGTACAAAACAACAACAACACTGTTTTCGCTTTGCCATTAGGTGGTAGATTGATGAGGGGAAAAAAATATTGAGTAAATTTTAGAACAAGGCTGTAACGTAGCCAAATTTGGAAAAAGGGAAGGGGTTTGAGTATTTTTCCAATGCACTGTATATACAGTGCCTTGCGAAAGTATTCGGCCCCCTTGAACTTTGCGACCTTTTGCCACATTTCAGGCTTCAAACATAAAGATATAAAACTGTATTTTTTTTGTGAAGAATCAACAACAAGTGGGACACAATCATGAAGTTGAACGACATTTATTGGATATTTCAAACTTTTTTAACAAATCAAAAACTTAACCTTTCAGTGCAGCAAACTCTCTCCAGAAGTTCAGTGAGGATCTCTGAATGATCCAATGTTGACCTAAATGACTAATGATGATAAATACAATCCACCTGTGTGTAATCAAGTCTCCGTATAAATGCACCTGCACTGTGATAGTCTCAGAGGTCCGTTAAAAGCGCAGAGAGCATCATGAAGAACAAGGAACACACCAGGCAGGTCCGAGATACTGTTGTGAAGAAGTTTAAAGCCGGATTTGGATACAAAAAGATTTCCCAAGCTTTAAACATCCCAAGGAGCACTGTGCAAGCGATCATATTGAAATGGAAGGAGTATCAGACCACTGCAAATCTACCAAGACCTGGCCGTCCCTCTAAACTTTCAGCTCATACAATGAGAAGACTGATCAGAGATGCAGCCAAGAGGCCCATGATCACTCTGGATGAACTGCAGAGATCTACAGCTGAGGTGGGAGACTCTGTCCATAGGACAACAATCAGTCGTATATTGCACAAATCTGGCCTTTATGGAAGAGTGGCAAGAAGAAAGCCATTTCTTAAAGATATCCATAAAAAGTGTCATTTAAAGTTTGCCACAAGCCACCTGGGAGACACACCAAACATGTGGAAGAAGGTGCTCTGGTCAGATGAAACCAAAATTGAACTTTTTGGCAACAATGCAAAATGTTATGTTTGGCGTAAAAGCAACACAGCTCATCACCCTGAACACACTATCCCCACTGTCAAACATGGTGGTGGCAGCATCATGGTTTGGGCCTGCTTTTCTTCAGCAGGGACAGGGAAGATGGTTAAAATTGATGGGAAGATGGATGGAGCCAAATACAGGACCGTTCTGGAAGAAAACCTGATGGAGTCTGCAAAAGACCTGAGACTGGGACGGAGATTTGTCTTCCAACAAGACAATGAGCCAAAACATAAAGCAAAATCTACAATGGAATGGTTCAAAAATAAACATATCCAGGTGTTAGAATGGCCAAGTCAAAGTCCAGACCTGAATCCAATCGAGAATCTGTGGAAAGAACTGAAAACTGCTGTTCACAAATGCTCTCCATCCAACCTCACTGAGCTCGAGCTGTTTTGCAAGGAGGAATGGGAAAAAATGTCAGTCTCTCGATGTGCAAAACTGATAGAGACATACCCCAAGCGACTTACAGCTGTAATCGCAGCAAAAGGTGGCCCTACAAAGTATTAACTTAAGGGGGCTGAATATTTTTGCACGCCCAATTTTTCAGTTTATGATTTGTTAAAAAAGTTTGAAATATCCAATAAATGTCGTTCCACTTCATGATTGTTTCCCACTTGTTGTTGATTCTTCACAAAAAAAATACAGTTTTATATCTTTATGTTTGAAGCCTGAAATGTGGCAAAAGGTCGCAAAGTTCAAGGGGGCCGAATACTTTCGCAAGGCACTGTATATATACAGTATATATAATATTTTTGATTTATTTTTTACGCTCAGAGTTTGAGAGAAAGAAAGCGCTACTCTAGACCAATGGGCTGCGATGTTAGAGATGACCCCAGGAAATGCACCTACATCTCTGTCACAACCTACCCTCCTTTCATAGTGGAGATTAGTGCACCTGCAGACACACCTAAGGGGTACCTGGGAATCATCACTGAAATGCTAACTAATCAAATCAAGGTAACACAACACATCCAGATTTCCTTATATCATTTTATTCGAAGGACAGCAATGAAGTGGTAAAGTTTAAGCAAGTATGTTTAGGGATTGGTTAAATAAAGGCAAGTAAATCTAATTTGTTAATGTTAATATGGGATTCAAACCAGTGACCTTGTGTATGGAAACCCATATAAACCTTTTATAAATCAGATACTTAGACATTACAGGAACCTCTCCATTCATCACCAAAACATACTTCATTAATTACAACAACAAAAAATGATGAATATTGTTGATATTTTTTCAGTTTGAATCAGTGATTGTGGTGTACGAAAGTGGAACATTTACTGTTCAAAACGCCTTTTACAATGGAGCCACATTTATCAACAAAACACTAGTAAGTTTAAATCTCTAGTGATATTACAAATTACATATACAGAGGATTACTTCTACTCGGGAGCACATGACAGTCCTGTTTGAACTTCCATTATTTAATAGTTTGATTATTTCATACTTTTCTTTCAGGTGGAGGTAACGGACAAAGAACTTGCTTATGATCCTTATATAAAAATACTTCAATTGAACTTCATCATCCCTGATAATTTGACTCCACTTTTGCTCAAAACCTTGACCCTAACACCCAGATGTGTAATAGATACTGGTCTTCAAAAAGTGTTCTTTGTCCGAGGATCTGTTGGGGATAATGGTAAGATTCAGAGTGCGTCTTCTTAAATAAATGCTTTTGTCTACCATGAAATGCTATTTAAAATGTACATTTGTTGACTATGCTGACACAGCTGTTTTGCATATTGTAAGAGAGCTTGTACACACACACACACACACACACACACACACACACACCACACACACACCTAGGAAAGAGGAAGTGTTCTGTAACTTTGCAAAATGTGTTGTTCTTCTCCTGCAGGTGATCTTGGCTCTCCCTCCATCACATTTTTGACAGGCCTCTCCAGTCAGGTTTCATCAAGCTGTAGGAAACCCCTTTTTCACGGTGAGTGAAGTCCACTTTTGGTCATTTATCACTTACTGTGGTCATTGTACACTGTGGTCGTTGTGCAGTGTGGTCGTTGTGCAGTCTGGTCGTTGTGCAGTCTGGTCGTTGTGCAGTCTGGTCGTTGTGGACTGTGGTCGTTTCGGACTGTGGTCATTGTACACTGTGGTCATTGTGGACTGTGGTCATTGTACACTGTGGTCATTGTACACTGTGGTCATTGTACACTGTGGTCGTTGTGCAGTCTGGTCGTTGTGCAGTCTGGTCCTTGTGCAGTCTGGTCGTTGTGCAGTGTGGTCATTGTGAAGTGTGGTCATTGTGAAGTGTGGTCATTGTGCAGTGTGGTAATTGTGCAGTGTGGTCATTGTGTAGTGTGATCATTGCACACTGTGGTCATTGTGCAGTGTGGATTTGTGCAGTGTGGACATTGTAGACTGTGGTCATTGTGCAGTGTGGTCATTGTGGACATTGTGGACTGTGGTCATTGTGCAGTGTGGTCATTGTGGACTGTGGTCATTATGGACTGTGGTCATTGTGCAGTGTGGACATTGTACACTGTGGTCGTTGTGCAGTCTGGTCGTTGTGCAGTGTGGTCATTGTGCAGTGTGGTCATTGTGCAGTGTGGTCATTGTGCTGTGTGGTCATTGTAGACTGTGTGGTCTTTGAAGACTTTGGTCATTGTGCTGTGTGGTCATTGTGCTGTGTGGTCATTGTGCTGTGTGGTCATTGTACATTGTGGTCATTGTGCATTGTGGTTATCGTTCAATGTTGTCGTTGTGCAGTGTGGTCATTGAACACTGTGGTATTTGTGGACTGTGGTCATTGAACACTGTGGTCATTGTACACTGTGGTCATTGTGGACTGTGGTCATTGTGGACTGTGGTCATTGTGGACTGTGGTCATTGTGCACTGTGGTCAATGTGGACTGTGGTCACTGTGGACTGTGGTCACTGTACACTATGGTCTTTGTACATTGTGGTCAATGTGAACTGTGGTCATTGTGCAGTGTGGTCAGTGTACACTGTGGTCATTGTGCACTGTGGTCATTGTACACTGTGGTCATTGTCCTTTGTGGTCATTTTACACTGTGGTCATTGTGGGCTGTGGTCATTGTGCAGTGTGATCATTGTGCACTGTGGTCATTGTACACTGTGGTCATTGTACACTGTGGTCATTGTCCTTTGTGGTCATTTTACACTGTGGTCATTGTGGGCTGTGGTCATTGTGCAGTGTGATCGTTGTGCACTGTGGTCATTGTACACTGTGGTCATTGTCCTTTGTGGTCATTTTACACTGTGGTCATTGTGGGCTGTGGTCATTGTACTGTCTGGTCATTGCACCGTGGTCTGTAGGATATAATGCTTTTGAGGCTGTTGGTGACCACTTGACTCAACCAGTAGGTGTCAGTGTTGAAATGTCCTTTTGAAAAAGAACCATAATTTTAATTTTCTTGTTTTCTTGTTTGTTTGTTTGTTTTTCCAGGCCTGTTGATGACGTTGGTCTGTTGGAACCTCTTCAACCTTCTGCCTTAAATCTGCTGAACTTCCAAATGAGGACTTCCAAGTTCAACATTTTATTGATTTGGCTATTTTTGTTCAATAACACTGTATTTTGTAATGTACTGTAGTCGTGCATATTTATTCATATATACAGTGGGGCAAAAAAGTATTTAGTCAGTCACCAATTGTGCAAGTTCTCCCACTTAAAAACATGAGAGAGGCCTGTAATTTTCATCATAGATACACTTCAACTATGACAGACAAAATGAGAAAAAAAATCCAGAAAATCACATTGTAGGATTTTTTATGAATTTATTTGCAAATTATGGTGGAAAATAAGTATTTGGTCACCTACAAACAAGTAAGTTTTCTGGCTCTCACAGACCTGTATCTTCTTTAAGGGGCTCCTCTGTCCTCCACTCGTTACCTGTATTAATGGCACCTGTTTGAACTTGTTATCAGTATAAAAGACACAACCTCAAACAGTCATACTCCAAACTCCACTATGGCCAAGACCAAAGAGCTGTCAAAGGACACCAGAAACAAAATTGTAGACCTGCATCAGGCTGGGAAGACTGAATCTGCAATAGGTAAGCAGCTTGGTTTGAAGAAATCAACTGTGGGAGCAATTATTAGGAAACAGAAGACATACAAGACCATTGATAATCTCCCTCGATCTGGGGCTCCACGCAAGATCTCACCCGTGGGGTCAAAATGATCACAAGAACGGTGAGCAAAAATCCCAGAACCACACGGGGGGACCTAGTGAATGACCGGCAGAGAGCTGGGACCAAAGTAACAAAGCCTACCATCAGTGACACACTACGCCGCCAGGGACTCAAATCCTGCAGTGCCAGACGTGTCCCCCTGCTTAAGCCAGTACATGTCCAGGCCCGTCTGAAGTTTGCTAGAGAGCATTTGGATGATCCAGAAGAAGATTGGGAGAATGTCATATGGTCAGATGAAACCAAAATATAACTTTTTGGTAAAAACTCAACTCGTCGTGTTTGGAGGACAAAGAATGCTGAGTTGCATCCAAAGAACACCATACCTACTGTGAAGCATGGGGGTGGAAAGATCATGCTTTGGGGTTGTTGTTCTGCAAAGGGACCAGGACGACTGATCCGTGTAAAGGAAAGAATGAATGGGGCCATGTATCGTGAGATTTTGAGTGAAAACCTCCTTCCATCAGCATAGGCATTGAAGATTAAACGTGGCTGGGTCTTTCAGCATGACAATGATCCCAAACACATCGCCCGGGCAACGAAGGAGTGGCTTCGTAAGAAGCATTTCAAGGTCCTGGAGTGGCCTAGCCAGTGTCCAGATCTCAACCCCATAGAAAATCTTTGGAGGGAGTTGAAAGTCTGTGTTACCCGGCAACAGACCCAAAACATCACTGCTCCAGAGGAGATCTGCATGGAGGAATGGGCCAAAATACCAGCAACAGTGTGTGAAAACCTTGTGAAGACTTACAGAAAACATTTGACCTCTGTCATTGCCAACAAAGGGTATATAACAAAGTATTGAGATAAACTTTTGTTATTGACCAAATATTTATTTTCCACCATCATTTGCAAATAAATTAATTAAAAATCCTACAATGTGATTTTTTGGAGAAAAAAAACTCATTTTGTCTGTCATAGTTGAAGTGTACCTATGATGAAAATTACAGGCCTCTCTCATCTTTTTAAGTGGGAGAACTTGCACAATTGGTGGCTGACTAAATACTTTTTTGCCCCACCTTATGTGTGTATCTTTTCTCCCGTGAATAATAATTTGTAAATACGTTAATGAATGTTTTTGTGTCCTGAAAATATGATTTATTAAGATATTTTACACATGTTCTGTATCTGATCCGTAAGGGTATTCGCTCCATTAGGAGCTGAAAGTACAAGTTAAGTTCTCCAAGTATTTGATATGGAACTGAGTGTTGGGTTTTGAATGCCTCTAGAAAACCTTTAAGCCAGAGAAGTGAAGAAATGTGTACTCTTATGCAATAACACTGTCCACATATATTTTGAATAGAATTTATGCTCCCTTACCTTATATTTCGGTATTTATTTGGCTGTGTTTACACAGACAGCCCAATTCTGATATTTTTGTATTAATTGGTATTTTGACCAATCAGATCAGCTTTGAAAAAATAGCTCTGATGTGATTGGTCAAAAGACAATTTAGTGGAAAAAAAATCACATTTGGGTATCCTGTGGAAATGCAGACATTGTGATGGTAACACATTTACAGGTAGACCAGAGAAGCCTTATCCTTGATTGGCAGATGAATCGCAATGCTGATTAGAAGCACCTGCTTCTCACCGCTTACTCACCTGTCTTCCCTATAATACATGTATTTACATTTTTTTATTTATCCGTTATTTTACCAGGTAAGTTGACTGAGAACACATTCTCATTTGCAGCAACGACCTGGGGAATAGTTACAGGGGAGAGGAGGGGATGAATGAGCCAATATACTGTTTCTGGTTGAAAAAGTTGTGAACCCTACACACTGTAGAAGGCTGTTAAGCCTAAACTGCATGCTATCATGTTGTAGTAAAATAAATAACAATATATAGAATGCTTTTTGAATGCGGACCCATCACACTTTCTAAGTGAAGAGGTGTAAAAATGAGCTTTTCTGTTCATATTTTTATGAATAGAGATGTAAGTAACATTGAAAATATGCTTCATGATTTTGTGGAATAGCATAGCTAGGGTTGGGAATGAGAAGGACCCATGGTTGTAGACAGATATAACTTGATTTAGAGTAAATCAAATCAAATGTATTCGTCACTTACACATATTTAGCAGATGTTAAGGCGGGTGTAGCGAAATGCTTGTGTTCCTAACTCCAACAGTACAGTAGTTTCTAACAATTCACAACAATCCACACAAATTAAATATTAAATATTAGAATGACCAATGTCAGTGTGGCATTGACTAAATTCTTTAGAATAGAATACAGTGTATGCATTTGAGATGAGTAAAGCAGTATGTAAACATTATTAAAGTGACTAGTGTTCCATTACTAAAGTGGCCAATGATTCCATGTCTATGTATATAGGGCAGCAGCCTCTAAGGTGCAGGATTGAGTAAGTGGGTGGTAGCCGGCTAGTGATGGCTATTTAACTGTCTGATGGCCTTGAGATAGAATCTTTTTTTCAGTCTCGTGGTCCCAGCGTTGATGCACCTGTACTGACCTCACCTTCAGGATGGAAGTGGGATGAACAGGCCGTGGCTCGGTTATTTGATGTCCTTGATGATATTTTTGGCCTTCCTGTGACATCGGGTGATGTAGGTGTCCTGGAGGGCAGGTAGGGTGATGAACTGGGCAGACCGTGCCACCCTCTGGATAGCCCTGCGGTTGCGGGCGGTGCAGTTGCCGTACTAAGCGGTGATACAGCCTGACAGGATACTCTCAAATGTTCATCTGTAAAAGTTTCAGAGGGTCTTAGGGGCCAAGTCAAAATTTTTCAGCCTCCTGAGGTTGAAGAGGTGCTGTTGCGCCTTCTGAGTGTGTCTGTGTGGGTAGACACACTCAGATTGTCAGTGATGTGTACACTAAGGAACTTGAAGCTTTCCACCTTCTCGAATGCGGTCCCGTCGATGTGGATGGGGTATGCTCCCTCTGCTGTTTCCTAAAGTCCACGATCAGCTCCTTCATATTGTTGAAAGGTTATTTTCCTGACACCACTCACCTCCTCCCTGTAGGCTGTCTCGTCATTGTTGGTAATTAGGCCTGCTACTCTTGTGTCATCTGCAAACTTGATGATTGAGCTGGAGGCGTGCGTGGCCACGCAGTCGTGGGTGAACAGGGAGTACAGGAGAGGACTGAGCACACACACTTGTGGGGACCCTGTGTGGTGTGGTTTCCTACCTTCCCCACCTGGGGGCTGCCTGTCAGGAAGTCCAGGACCCAGTTGCAAAGGGCAGGGTTCAGACCCAGGGCCGCGAGCTTAATGATGAGCTTGGAGGTACTATGGTGTTGATTGCTGAGCTATAGTCAATGAACAGCATTCTGACGCAGGTTTTCCTCTTTTCCAGATGGGATAGGGTGATTTGCAGTGCTATTGGGGTGGTTAGCAAATTAAGTGGGTCTAGTGTGTCAAGGTAAGGTAGAAGTGATATGATCCTTAACTAGCCTCTTAAATTACTTCATGATGACAGAAGTGAGTGCTAGTAGATGAAGGATTTCAGCAAACATGACATGGTTTGAAAAACTGCTTACATTAAATTATAGTCATTTATCAGACACACCTTTTCAGAGCAACTAGATTTAAAGTAATTTGCTCTTTCTTGTAAAGATGTTCTCTTTCCTTCAAAGAGTTCCTTGAATGACTTGATGTCATACTTGAGGTTTCCTAGTTCATTTGACACTGGAAGAAATATAAGAGTCAGACAATGTTATCCAGAGGAAAAACACAAACCCACAACCCACCCACCATTTCACGTTTCTGATTGAATACCTCATTTACCAGTTACTTCTGATCTCAGTTAATGTTCAAAAACATCTTAGTTTAAACAAGTTTCAGCTATACATTCACATACACTCCCCATCATATTTATTTGGACAGTGAGGCTACAATGTTTGTTAATTTGGCTCTATATTTGAGATCAAATGTTCTATATGAGGTGACAGTAGAGAATGTCACATTTATTTGAGGGTATTTTCATACATATATTTTTTAACGATTAGAAATTAATGGATTGAAGGTGTCATAAGTATTTGGTAAAATTCACTAATAGACTGATTGTACAAAACATTATGATCACCTGCTTTTTTCAAGCCATAGATTGACCAGGTGAATCCAGGTGAAAGATATGATCCCTTATTGATGTCACTTCTTAAATTCACTTCAATCAGTGTAGATGAAGGGGTGGAGACGGGTTAAATAATATTTTTTAAGACAATTGAGACATGGATTGTGTACGCGTGCCATTCAGACACTTTCGACACCTTGTAGAGTCCATGCCCCAAGGAATTGAGGCTGTTCTTAGGGCAAACGGTGGTGTAACTCAACATTAGTACGGTGTTCTTAATGTTTTGTACACACTGTAGTGTATTAAAGTAGTCAAAAGTTTTGTATGTTAGTCCCATATTCCTAGCACGCAATGACTACATCAAGCTTGTGACCCTACAAACTTGCTGGATGCATCTTCAGTTTGTTTTGGTTGTGAATAATGATGTGTGAGAAAGGAACAAAGGCATGCTAACCTCTCATAATTACCAATAATAGGGGAGCTTAAGTGCCTTGCTTAATTAAGGACACATCGACAGATTATCCAGTGGAGACATCATTGTGCGTACACACACACACACACAGACCTTAGAGATCCTTTTTATTCTCTATTTTGGTTAGGTCAGGGTGTGACTAGGGTGGTTAGTCTAGTTTTTTTATTTCTATGTTGGCCTGGTATGGTTCCCAATCAGAGTCAGCTGTCTTTTGTTGTCTCTGATTGGGGATCCTATTTAGGCAGCCTTTTCCCCACTGTTTTTTGTGGGATCTTGTTTTTGTGTAGCTGCCTTTGAGCAGCCCGTCATATTTCATTTTCTTCTGTATTGTTTTTTGGTGAGGTTAATATTTATTAAACATGTGGAACTCTAAGTACGCTGCGCCTTGGTCCATTCATTCAGATGATCGAGACACACTGATTGGTATTTTGATCAGCTATGAAAAACATCCGATGTGAAAAGATCTGATGTTATTGTTCAAAAGACCAATTATTTTACAAAATATCAGAAATTGTCTCCCTGTCTAAATGCAGCCTTTAAGACTAAATCTACGGCCCACTGGGCAGTTCTCTGGTTGAACCAACGTTTTCATGTTATTTCAATTAAATTACTTTGTTCCGACGTGGAATCCAGCAACACTCCAACATCACTGTAAATTAAAATGGCTGGTTTCTATGTTTTGTGGTCAACAAGGTAGATGAAGGTCTGTGTTGATGTTGGAGTGTTGCTGGAGATGATGAATGGGAAGTATGTTTCTTTAAGAAATAAGAATCTGGTAAAAAAAAATGTCCTCCATATACTTCTATCCCCATAGAAACGTACAATGTTCACATATGATTGGGGTGGTGCTGGAGAATATGTATACGAATTTGAATTGATTGCATTTTTCCTCTAAATGGTATTGTCTATCAACACAATATGTTAGTACTTGCCTTGTATCACTGGGTCCATTCTGTTGGTTAATGTCTTACTACCCTCAACTAGAAGGTGTTTCATTAAGTATGTGGAAAAACATGATTGCATATTTAAGCATATAACTTCAGATCTGACATGGTCCTTTGTTCTGTTACCAGATTGAGTCCATAATTGCACCCTATTCCCTACACAGTGAAAAAAAGGCCTCTATGTAAGGAGAGGGTGTCATTTGGGGACGCAGCCTGACCAAGGTAAGGAGGCAGAATTCCTGAGGGCATGGTGCTTCACATTCAGACCTGCATTACAGCATCATCATACCTAGTACACCTAGCAGGATCAGAAGAGCTATGGAAGAGGGAGAGTGAGAGAGGAGAGGAAATTATATAACCGTTCATATTGGTTGTCTACTCTAAATGATATGGGATTATATTCGATTAGTTAATATGGTAAACCAAATAACTTCCATAAATTACAACGTTATAAATGGTCGTACATGTTTATAAATGTTTTATAAGTTACTCATAATTATGTATTCATAAATTGCTTTTAATGCTTATCAATTATTAAGAGAGAGAGAGTAAAGAAAGAGATACGTTTAGAGAGGGAAAGTAGTGATAATTAGTTTGGAGGGAAAACTGAGTGGTAAGAAATGTATTGTTCCTTTTTCTAGTCAGAGACTCTGTGAGACCGAGTGAGACATGTAGCCTAGGCAACTCACCGTGAGAGCTGTGGCGGTGATGTTGACAACAGGTACCACAGCCTGTCAGAGAATTGTTGTGTTGGGTGCCATGGTACCATTGGCTGATAGTTACGTTCGGAGCATTGTTACGTTGGGTTCCGTAGCTGCATTAGCTGCCATAGTGACGTTCGGGCCGTTGTGGAGTTCTGGGTCTGGACTCCCATCACCATGTACGCCATTACCATGACGACTGCGAACATCAGTCTGCTGCTATTGTCCATTCCTGATAGAGTAACTGAGATCCAGATGGTTAGGATATACTCCTACTACTACTAATAATGTATTTGTTAAAGATCAATACAATTAAATATTTACAAATGTAATCATCAACAGTCAGATGCATTGCACTATCATGCTGATACTTCATATACTTCAATGGGAATATGAAACTATCGTACCAGCTTGAATAAATACATTAAAATATATGTGAATAAACATAGGCCTAATATTATTGTGGTAATTGGTCATACATTCATGGTGGTGTAATAGACAACAAAACACTGAATAGTTAACGGGAAACTTTGTTGAAATAAAATACACCATAATTTTATTCACATTACTTAAATAAAATTACTTTAAAGTACTACTTGCATAAATTCCTCAATAAAATAACGTTATTTTTACTCCATACATTTTCCCTGACAACCAGAAGTACTCGTTACATTTTGAATGCTTAGCAAGAAAATTGTCCAATTCATGCAGTTATCAAGAGAACATCCCTGGTCATCCCTACTGCCTCTGATCTGGCGGACCACTTAAACACAAATGTTTAGTTCGTAAATAACGTCTGAGTGTTGGAGTGTGCACGTGTCCATCCATAAAGAAATAAAAAATACAATTTTGCCATCTGGTTTAATATAAGGAATTTAAAATTATTTATAGTTTTATTTTTGATACCTAAGTATATTTTAGAAAATATATTCATTTTTGATAGTTATGTTTATTTAAAAAAAAATACTTTTAGACTTTTACTCAATTTGTATTTTACTGGGAGACTTTCTATTAACTTCTTAGTGATCCCTTGGCACGCCAATCTCGTTAACGGGATTGATTTGACAACACCCAGTGAAATAGGAGCGCACCAAATTCAAAACCACAAATACTCATAATAATAATTAATAAATCATGCAAGTGTTATACATCGGATTAAAGATGAACTTCTTGTTAATCCAACCACAGTTTCAGATTTCAAAAAGGCTTTACGGCAAAAGCAAACCATGCTATTATCTGGGGACAGCAAACAAACACATGAAAATCACATTTCAACCCGCCAGGCGCGACACAAAAGTCAGAAATAACAATATAATTCATGCCTTTCCTTTGAAGATCTTCTGTTAGCACTCAAGTATGTCCATTAAACATCACAAATGCTCCTTTTGTTTGATAAATTCTGTCATTATATCCCCAAAATGTCCATTTACTTGGCGCATTTCATTGAGAAAATACACCGGTTCCAACTCGCGCAACATGACTACAAAGTATCTAATAAGTTACATGTAAACTTGATCCAAACATTTCAAACAACTTTCCTAATCCAACTTTAGGTATTTTTAAACGTAAATAATCAAATTTAAGAGGGAATAAACTGTGTTCAATACCGGACGAAAGAAATGTGGAGCAAGCTTTCAGGTCGCACGTCCCATCCACAACAGTACACTAAACTCGACCCTCGTTCTGAACAGCCCTACTTCTTCATTACTCAAAATAAAAACATCAATCAATTTCAAAAGACTGTTGACATCTAGTGGAAGAGATAGGAACTGCAAGCAAGTGCCTTAGAAATCTAGATCTACATTGAAAACTCATTGAAAAGAGAGTGACCTCAAAAAAAAATATCCTGGTTGGTTTGTTCTCAGGGCTTCGCCTGCCAAATAAGTTCTGTTATACTCACAGACATAATTGTAACAGATTTAGAAACTTTGGAGTGTTTTCTTTCCAAATCTATCCATATTCTAGATTCAGGGCCTGAGTAGCAGGCAGTTTACTTTGGGCACACTTTTCATCCGGACGTGAAAATAGTGCCCCATAGCCTTAAGAATTAAGGTATTTGATATTTGGTATTTAATTAGGATCCTCATTAGCTGTTGCAAAAGCACCAGCTGCTCTTCCTGGGGTCCACACAAAACATGAAACATGACATATTACAAAACATCAATACACAAGAACAGCTCAAGGACAGAACTACAACAATCAACCTCTCTAGGGAGTGTGAGAAATTGCAGAGCGCCAAATTCAAAAACAGAAATACTCAAAGTAAAAATTTAAAAAACATACAAGTGTTATACATCGGCTTAAATATTAACTTGTTAATCCAACCGTTGTGTCAGATTTCAAAAAGGCTTTACAGTGAAAGCATACCATGCGATTATCTGAGAACAGCGCCCAGCACACAAAACATTACAAGCAGTTACCAGCCAAGTAGAGGAGTAACAAAAGTCAGAAATAGCGATAAAATGAATCACTTACCTTTGATGATCTTCATATGGTTGCACTCACAAGACTCCCAGTTACCCAATAAATGTTTGTTTTGTTCGATAAAGTCCCTCTTTATATCCAAAAACCTACGTTTTGTTGGCACGTTTTGTTCAGTAATCCAATGGCTCCATGGCGGTCACAACAGGCAGATGAAAAATCTCAGGTTGTTTTAAGTCATAATAAACAATAATATTTAAACCGGACAATAGCTTATTCAATAGAAAAGCTAAACATGGAAGGTGCGCTCTCAGTCATGCGCAGTAAACAGCTCTGGGACACTGCAGGGTCCACTCATTCAGAGTGGTCTTACTCTCTCATTTTTCATAGTACAAGCCTGAAACCATTTCTAAAGACTGTTGACATCTAGCGGAAGCCATGGGTAGTGCAATCTGAGTCTTAAATCATTGGATAATGTAAAGGCAGTCAATGGAAAACTACAAACATAAAAAAAATCCCACTTCTTGGATGGATTTTTCTCAGGTTTTCAGCCTGCCATATCAGTTCTGTTATACTCACAGACATTATTTTAACAGTTTGATCAACTTTAGAGTGTTTTCTATCTATTATATGCATATCCTAGCTTCTGGACCTGAGTAACAGGCAGTTTACTTTGGGCACGCTTTTAATCCGGAGGTGAAAATAGTGCCCCCTACCCTAGTGAGGTTAAAATAAAATAAATATATTAAAATTAAAAAGGCACACGTAGCCTACATACTAATACATACACACAAACTATTTAGGTCAAATAGGGGAGAGGAGTTTTTTGAAACCAGGTTTGCTGTTCAATCAATCAATCAATCAATCAATCAAACATATTTTTAAAGCCCTTTTATATCAGCAGATGTCACAAGGTGCTATAGAGAAACCCAGCCTAAAACCCCAAACAGCAAGCAATGCAGATGTAGAAGAACGGTGGCTAGGAAGAACTTCCTAGAAAAGCAGGAACCTAGGAAGAAACCTAAAGAGGAACCAAGCTCTGAGGGGTTGCCAGTCCTCTTCTGGCTGTGCTGGGTGGAGATTATAAGAGTACATGGCCATTTAAGGCCAGATTGTTCTTCAGATGTTCAAACGTTCATAGATGACTAGCAGGGTAAAATAATAATCACAGTGGTGATTGAGGGTGCAACAGGTCAGTACCTCAGGAGTAAATGTCAGTTGGCTTTCATAGCCGGACATTCAGAGGTTGAGAAAGCAGTTGCGGTAGAAGGTAGCACGTCCGCTGAACAGGGCATGGTTCCCTAGCCGCAGGCAGAACAGTTGAAACTGGACCAGCAGCACAACCATTCTGTTGCAATACAATTCAAGAGTAGAGTTACTTTGCTTCTGAACATAAATCATGATGAGGAAACATTTAATTAGAGCTTTCTTGTTGTGGGTTTTACAAATGTGTTGCATGATTTGTCACTGCCGTGTCAACAGACTTGACGACAAAGGGAATCTATGTGTCAGTGTCCGATCATTTGGTTGTTTACTTGGTTCTTCTATTAGATAAAAATGTAAAACCAACCAGACTTGACTCAGAGTCAGACTGGAATTCTTCCTGTGTAAGGCATGTCAAAAGTAAATAAAACTATATTTGGAAACAATGCAGCTTTTATTGCTTCATAGTGCAGGACCTACATTAAGATCCATATATAACACCTTACTGTAGGACCTCCTTGGTTAATTATATGTCTTCAACAGCTACATGAAACATTTTGCAAGAAAAACAACAATCTACTGTGATATTTTAACATGAACATTTATTGTCATGTCACAGCTATGGAACCTTGCCAAGGAGCACTCAAAAACATGTCAAACAAGTGTGTGTGTGTGTGTGTGTGTGTGTGTGTGTGTGTGTGTGTGTGTGTGTTATTAGGTCACAAGGAAGTGGAGTTCTTGATAAGTAGATGAAGACAGGTATTTATTTTTGTTACCATGACGTGGGACCTGATATATATGGTCTCTGTGTGCCAAGCTCTGATTCACACTCGGTTGTATATCCTCATAGTCCACCAATACCGGATTCGGGTTTGTGACTACGGCTCAATCTCATTAGCATAACGCACAATGCGAAAAAATATTCCTAAAAATATTTAACCTCCACACATTAACAAGTAAAATAGCTCAAATGAAAGATAAACAAGTTGTTTATCTACCCAGCAAGTCACATTTCTAAAATGTTTTACGGCGAAAACATAGCACATATTTATGTCCAACCACCACCGCAGACATACCTCATTAGCATAGCCAAGTAGGAAAAAATATGCAATCAACAAACGCAGGATTAAAAGAAAAATCATTTCACTAAACTTATGAAATCTTCATCAGATGACAGTAATATAACATGTTACACAGTACATACATTTTTTTTTCAATAATCTGCAATATATATCCATAAATCTCTGTTTACAATGACGCATCGTTCAAAAAATGCTACTACAATGTCAGGAGAAATGAAATAGCTCCGGCAGATAACGTCAGCTAACAAGGAATACACATCATAAACTTTGACTAAATATGCATGTTTTACATATGTATAGCAAGATACACTTCTTCTAAATGCAATCGCTGTGTTACATTTATTTTTAACGTTACAGGTTGCGTTCACTAGGCTATACTAGGAGTCGGCGCTCCAACATTAGCAGTATCGCTCCTCTATCTTGGAGTCGACAGAAACCCAAAATTACCACATAAATATTCCCTTACCTTTGCTGTTCTTCCATCAGAAGACCTGGAAGGGATTATACTTACCAAACCAGCGTTTAGTTTTCAAGTCTGTGTCTTTCGGTTCTCAAAATAGCCACATTTCGGTCGAAATGTAGGCAAATTTCAAGTGGATGCGCACCAAAACGTCGAAATTATATATTATATGTCGAGTAAACTTGTCAAACTATGTTCATAATTAAGCTTTAACATGTTATAAAGGTGCACAGAAATCGTGAGGACGAACAGAAACACACATGTCGTTTAATCGATCCTGAAGAAAGGACATCACCCGGCCAGAGCACGCGTAACAGTCACATTTTTTTTCGCGTGGCCGAGAGGTTTCAGCTCGCTCAAACTCCCGTGAGCGTGCAATTCTCACAATGAGAAGCCCCATTGAAAGCAGGCTTCGCGCTGAACACGTACAGACTGTTCCCAGAGCGGTAGCTGTTTGGGAGGTGCGTGTGAGATGACGTCAAAGTTCGGCCAACTTTTTCCATGACAAGAGAACATTTGGGAGAATGCATGCCCTGAGAGTTCTGCTTTACATAGAGACAAAATTTAAACGGTTTTAGAAGCTTTAGAGTGTTTTCTATTAGATAATATTTTTTATATGCATATATTAGCAATTTTGGGGAAAAATATTTTCAGTTTACTATGGGCACGCACTTTCTCCAACAGGGGCAGTATAGAGCAAGAGTTCTAAGAGGATATCACGTCCTTGAAACAGTTCAATTCAACACTCGTCTAGCTGAAGTTAAATCAACCTGGTAAGCCATGGTTTATCTTTTCATGAACTACTTTCACTACTAACTATTTAACAGGCCTATGTTAATAACACTAACAAATAATTGTCAGTCACTAGTGAATGGAGGGAAGTGTTGCAGGAGAAAATGGCAGGATGATGATTTACTGGGAAAGATGGGTTGATCTGTGACTGTCTGAAGGTTGGAATTAATGAGTGTTGGAATAAATACATAGACACATGAACAGTATAAATATTTGAGCTCCACCAATCAGGGTGAGAATGTGTGTTTAGTTATACAGTGGGGTAAAAAAGTATTTAGTCAGCCAACAATTGTGCAAGTTCTCCCACTTAAAAAAGATGAGAGAGTCCTGTAATTTTCATCATAGATACTCATCAACTATGACAGACAAAATGAGGGGGAAAAAATCCAGAAAATCACATTGTAGGATTTTTTATGAATTTATTTGCAAATTATGGTGGAAAATAAGTATTTAGTCACCTACAAACAAGCAAGATTTCTGGCTCTCACAGACATGTAACTTCTTCTTTAAGAGGCTCCTCTGTCCTCCACTCGTTACCTGTATTAATGGCACCTGTTTGAACTTGTTATCAGTATAAAAGACACCTGTCCACAACCTCAAACAGTCACACCCCAAACTCCACTATGGCCAAGACCAAAGAGCTGTCAAAGGACACCAGAAACAAAATTGTAGACCTGCACCAGGCTGGGAAGACTGAATCTGCAATAAGTAAGCAGCCTGGTTTGAAGAAATCAACTGTGGGAGCGATTATTAGGAAATGGAAGACATACAAGACCACTGATAATCTCCCTCGATCTGGGGCTCCACGCAAGATCTCACCCTGTGGGGTCAAAATGATCACAAGAACGGTGAGCAAAGATCCCAGTACCACACAGGGGACCTAGTGAATGACCTGCAGAGAGCTGGGACCAAAGTAACAAAGCCTACCATCAGTAACACACTACTCTGCCAGGGACTCAAATCCTGCAGTGCCAGACGTGTCCCCCTGCTTAAGCCAGTACATGTCCAGGCCCGTCTGAAGTTTGCTAGAGAGCATTTGGATGATCCAGAAGAAGATTGGGAGAATGTCATATGGTCAGATGAAACCAAAATATAACTTTTTGGTAAAAACTCAACTCGTCGTGTTTGGAGGACAAAGAATGCTGAATTGCATCCAAAGAACACCATACCTACTGTGAAGCATGGGGGTGAAGACATCATGCTTTGGGGCTGTTTTTCTGCAAAGGGACCAGGACGACTGATCCGTGTAAAGGAAAGAATGAATGGGGCCATGTTTCGTGAGATTTTGAGTGAAAACCTCCTTCCATTAGCAAGGGCATTGAAGATGAAACGTGGCTGGGTCTTTCAGCATGACATGATCCCAAACACACCGCCCGGGCAACGAAGGAGTGGCTTCGTAAGAAGCATTTCAAGGTCCTGGAGTGGCCTAGCCAGTCTCCAGATCTCAACCCCATAGAAATCTTTCGAGGGAGTTGAAAGTCCGTGTTGCCCAGCAACAGCCCGAAAACATCACTGCTCTAGAGGAGATCTGTATGGAGGAATGGGCCAAAATACCAGCAACAGTGTGTGAAAACCTTGTGAGACTTAACGAAAACGTTTGACATCTGTCATTGCCAACAAAGGGTATATAACAAAGTACTGAGAAACTTTTGTTATTGACCAAATACTTATTTTCAACCATAATTTGCAAATAAATTCATTAAAAATCCTACAATGTGATTTTCCGGATTTTTTTCTCTCACTTTGTCTGTCATAGTTGAAATGTACCTATGATAAAAAATTACAGGCCTCTCTCATCTTTTTAAGTGGGAGAACTTGCACAATTGGTGGCTGACTAAATACTTTTTTGCCCCACTGTATATGTTTTATGTTTTGGTTTCACGGTCTGAGATGTGTGTGTGCTGGTCGTGGTGGTTATGGTATCAGGAATCAAGGTAAGACCCAAGTGCAGATGGTGTGAAGTAACAATGCTTATCATAACACTGGGACAGGCAAACGTCAGGTCAAGGAAGGCAGGGGTCGATAATCCAGAGCAGGAGCAAGGTACAGGACAGCGGGCAGGCTCAGGGTCAGGGACAGGGAGAGAGGTCTGGCGGGCAGGTACAGGGTCAGGACAGGCAAAGGTCAAAAACCAGGAGGACGCAAAAAAAGAGAATCTGGGAAAAGACAGGAGCTGACAGGACAAACGCTGGTAAACTTGAACAAAAAGACGAACTGGAAAAGACAGACAGAAAACACAGGTATAAATAGACAATGGATAATGGGGAAGACGAGCAACACCTAGAGGGGGTGGAGACAAGCACAAGATAGGTGAAACTGATCAGGGCGTGACATATGTTTGCACTCGCTTCCATACCAGCCTGGGCATCAGGCTGGGCTTGGTCCTACCTGCCCTGGAAAATCCCTTTGGGCAGGGGGCTTCGCCATGCTGGCATCCCACTGACCAGAGCACCCACTGATGCGAGCACCCATTCACATTGTCTTTGTAATGTATTTTTGTTGTTTTAATAGCAATAATAATAATTGTCCTCAGTAACGTTAGAAATTAGGTTTTAAGACGTCATGCTAGAGATAGATAATAAAAAGCCTAATACATAATTTGGCACCAAACAATTCACCTGAATACTTGTCTTTTTTTGGATTAAGTTCTATTGAACAAGACTGGATATTTGTTTCAATGTCTTCTAACATGGAGGCTCATGTATGCTCTTCTATACAGAGAAATGGTGGGGTTTTGTCTGCCTTCTCCTCTCTCTGACTGCTTTACAAGTGGAGGGTTTCAGTGGGGGAGGATCTTCCATTGCTTCTCAGTGTGGTTCAATACTACCTGGTAATAGTTTTCATGGCAGCACAGGGCAGAGCTCTTCCTCACCATACACTGTCACTGTCAACCAGAACACCTACCAGCCAGGAGACACCATCCAAGGTGAGTCACCGAGATGGTGGAAACACACTATTAGGCTTACCCAATACATACCGTATGGGCTCAGACGAAGGAATGGAGTGGGAACAGTAATCTGTCTGGACATTTCTAATACACAACCCATTTTATTCCTTGAGGCCCCAGCAATTTTATTAAAATGTTGTGAGAAAATTTAAACAAACATTTTAACAGGGCTTATTGTGTTACTTTTTGTTGTTACTTATTTTTAGTCTACTTGGTAAATATTTTCTTCTTCTTGAACTGCACTGTTGGTTAAGGGCTTGTAAGTAAGCATTTCACGGTAAAGTCTACACTTGTATTCGGCGCATGTTACAAATAAAGTTAGATTTTATTTGAGATAGACCATTTACCAGAATTGCCCTTTGGCAATCCGTCCCTGCTCAGGCATTAACTTTTCACATAGCATATTCCAGCACAGTTAACGTGACAATATAAGATTGCTAAGAGGCAGGGAATCATGACTTAGTCCAAGGACATGTCATCCAGCGTTTTAGCACTCAATTTCTCTTTCTTTCTCCTTCTCTCTCCCTTTTTCAATTTATCTTCATTTCACTCACTCCCTTTCTACCTCTCTCTCTTTCTCAGTGACTCTGTCAGGAACCTTCACCTATAAAGAGTTTCTTCTGGAGGCCCATGAGGAAGGACAGAACAAGGCTGTGGGAATGTTCTCTCTCGACAGTGGAACTGGGATCGTTCTTGTGCCTTGCAATGGGATCGCAGTGAGTTACTGTTAGGGTTGTATAATTCCTGAAACTTTCCCAGTTGGAGGATTCCCACCCTGCTCCTACCCTCCTGAATCATGAGATCCTCCAACTGAGATTTCTGGAAAACCTGGGACATTTTGGGAGAGTTTCTGGAATTTTGTAACCCTAGTTACAATACAGCACAGGACATTCTGTCCATATTCTTCACTGTTACCAATTTACCCACTGATTTATTGGACTATATTGACTCATCAATATGTCAAATGAAACTGATTTGAGCCCAATAATAGGAGAGATTTTACTGGTCCGGCTACACAGTGCTGAAAAGTAGGGTTGCTAAAATTCCGGTAACTTCCCAAAATTCCAAGGTTTTCCAAAAATCTAGTTGGTGGATTCCAGATTTACTGCTTAAAACCTGGGTATTTCGGGCAAGTTACAGTCATTTTCCAACCTTAAACAAGAGTTTGTTACCTTTACGTACTATAGCTAGAACCACCAAAAAGCATTGATCAGTGCCTTACCTGCCATCAATGTACCAAGATCATTATCCTCTATTGATTGACTTACCGGTTGTTTTATTGTTAGGCCTCTGGGGTGAGTCAAAGCAACAATCAACCTAGATCATCAATAACAGTCACCTGGACAGCACCGTCATTGAGTAACATCGTAGTCAAGTAAGTCTCCACTAGAGTTGAACAATTACAGTAACTTTCCCCAAATCCCCAGGTTCTCCAGAAATCCTGGTTGGAAGTTACTGGCATTTGGCAACCAAAGTCTCTGCTAAAACCATCACAAACACGACACAGTTCTTTTTTACATTATTTTTCTGTAGGACGCAACTGAAATAACATATATTTTGCCAAAAATGTTTGCACAGGTGCCATGCCTATTGAAAGCATGACGGTACTATTTATCTATTTGTAGTATAAAAACATTTTGGTGCATGATCCAACGGCACAGACAACAATTCAGCATCTAGATTTCATTTACCGTTGGTTGTGTTGTCGAAATGACCTTACGTTGATGACTTCCTCCAAACCCATTCGATTTTCTATGGTGATTCAGTGTCATCACATAGATATTTGGGGTTGAAATTACGAGAAAGAACGTTGATTAAACTAGTTTTACCCAGTGATAAGCCTCTAAATGTTTGCTCTGGGTTGCAAAATTCCAGAAACTTTCCCAAAACTCCCAGGTTTTCCAGAAATGGATGATCTGCAGAATCAGGATGGAATGAGCACTGGGAATACTACAACCATGGGATTTTACAACTACTACTTCAACAACTACGGATCCTAATACAACAACTACTGCTCCTATAACAACTACTGCTCCGACTACAACAACTACTACTACTACTACTACAAAAACAGTTCCTAACACAACAAATACTGCTCCTACAACAACAACTGCTCCAACAACAACAACTACAGCTCCTACAACAACCCACTACTGCTCCGACAACATCTACGGCTCCTACTACAACAACTCTTGCTCCTACTACAACAACTACAGTTTCTACTACAACAACTACAGTTCCTACTACAACAACTACAGTTCCTACTACAACAACTACAGCTCCTAATACAAAAACTCCTCCTCCTACTACAACAACTACAGCTCCTAATACAACAACTACTGTTCCTATTACAACAACTACTACTCCTACAACAACTACTGCTGATACTACGTCAACTACTGCTCCTACAACAACTACTGCTCCTACAACAACTACTGCTGATACTACGTCAACTCCTGCTCCTACAACAACTACTGCTCCTACAACAACTACTGCTCCTACAATAACTACTGCTGATACTACGTCAACTCCTGCTCCTACAACAACTACTGCTGATACTACGACAACTACTGCTCCTACAACAACTACTGCTGATACTACGTCAACTACTGCTCCTACAACAACTACTGTTCCTACAACAACTACTGCTGATACTACGTCAACTCCTGCTCCTACAACAACTACTGCTCCTACAACAACTACTGCTCCTACAACAACTACTGCTGATACTACGTCAACTCCTGCTCCTACAACAACTACTGCTCCTACAACAACTACTGCTCATACAACAACTACTGCTCCTACAACAACTACTGCTCCTACAACAACTACTTCTGATACTACGTCAACTCCTGCTCCTACAACAACTACTGCTCCTACAACAACTACTGCTGATACTACGTCAACTCCTGCTCCTACAACAACTACTGCTCCTACAACAACTACTGCTGATACTACGACAACTCCTGCTCCTACAACAACTACTGCTGATACTACGACAACTACTGGTCCTACAACAACTACTGCTCCTACAACAACTACTGCTGATACTACGACAACTACTGCTCCTACAACAACTACTGCTCCTACAACAAGTACTGCTGATACTACGTCAACTCCTGCTCCTACAACAACTACTGCTGATACTACGTCAACTACTGCTCCTACAACAACTACTGCTCCTACAACAACTACTGCTCCTACAACAACTACTGCTGATACTACGTCAACTCCTGCTCCTACAACACCTACTGCTCCTACAACAACTACTGCTCCTACAACAACTACTGCTCCTACAACAACTACTGCTGATACTACGTCAACTCCTGCTCCTACAACAACTACTGCTCCTACAACAACTACTGCTCCTACAACAACTACTGCTGATACTACGTCAACTCCTGCTCCTACAACAACTACTGCTGATACTACGACAACTACTGCTCCTACAACAACTACTGCTGATACTACGTCAACTACTGCTCCTACAACAACTACTGTTCCTACAACAACTACTGCTGATACTACGTCAACTCCTGCTCCTACAACTACTGCTGATACTACGACAACTACTGCTCCTACAACAACTACTGCTGATACTACGTCAACTACTGCTCCTACAACAACTACTGTTCCTACAACAACTACTGCTGATACTACGTCAACTACTGCTCCTACAACAACTACTGCTCCTACAACAACTACTGCTCCTACAACAACTACTGCTGATACTACGTCAACTCCTGCTCCTACAACAACTACTGCTCCTACAACAACTACTGCTCCTACAACAACTACTGCTCCTACAACAAATACTGCTCCTACAACAACTACTGCTGATACTACGTCAACTCCTGCTCCTACAACAACTACTGCTCCTACAACAACTACTGCTCCTACAACAACTACTGCTCCTACAACAACTACTGCTCCTACAACAACTACTGCTGATACTACGTCAACTCCTGCTCCTACAACACCTACTGCTCCTACAACAACTACTGCTCCTACAACAACTACTGTTCCTACAACAACTACTACTCCTACAACAACTACTGCTGATACTACGTCAACTACTGCTCCTACAACAACTACTGCTCCTACAACAACTACTGCTGATACTACGTCAACTCCTGCTCCTACAACAACTACTGCTCCTACAACAACTACTGCTCCTACAACAACTACTGCTGATACTACGTCAACTCCTGCTCCTACAACAACTACTGCTGATACTACGACAACTACTGCTCCTACAACAACTACTGCTGATACTACGTCAACTCCTGCTCCTACAACAACTCCTGCTCCTACAACAACTACTGCTCCTACAACAACTACTGCTGATACTACGTCAACTCCTGCTCCTACAACAACTACTGCTCCTACAACAACTACTGCTGATACTACGACAACTACTGGTCCTACAACAACTACTGCTCCTACAACAACTACTGCTGATACTACGACAACTACTGCTCCTACAACAACTACTGCTCCTACAACAACTACTGCTGATACTACGTCAACTCCTGCTCCTACAACAACTACTGCTGATACTACGTCAACTACTGCTCCTACAACAACTACTGCTCCTACAACAACTACTGCTGATTCTATGACAACTACTGCTGATACTACGTCAACTACTGCTCCTACAACAACTACTGCTGATTCTATGACAACTACTGCTGATACTACGTCAACTCCTGCTCCTACAACAACTACTGCTCCTACAACAACTACTGCTCCTACAACAACTACTGTTCCTACAACAACTACTGCTGATACTACGTCAACTACTGCTCCTACAACAACTACTGCTGATACTACGTCAACTCCTGCTCCTACAACAACTACTGCTCCTACAACAACTACTGCTCCTACAACAACTACTGCTGATACTACGTCAACTCCTGCTCCTACAACAACTACTGCTGATACTACGACAACTACTGCTCCTACAACAACTACTGCTGATACTACGTCATCTCCTGCTCCTACAACAACTACTGCTCCTACAACAACTACTGCTCCTACAACAACTACTGCTGATACTACGTCAACTCCTGCTCCTACAACAACTACTGCTCCTACAACAACTACTGCTCCTACAACAACTACTGCTGATACTACGTCAACTCCTGCTCCTACAACAACTACTGCTGATACTACGACAACTACTGCTCCTACAACAACTACTGCTGATACTACGTCAACTCCTGCTCCTACAACAACTCCTGCTCCTACAACAACTACTGCTCCTACAACAACTACTGCTGATACTACGTCAACTCCTGCTCCTACAACAACTACTGCTCCTACAACAACTACTGCTGATACTACGACAACTACTGGTCCTACAACAACTACTGCTCCTACAACAACTACTGCTGATACTACGACAACTACTGCTCCTACAACAACTACTGCTCCTACAACAACTACTGCTGATACTACGTCAACTCCTGCTCCTACAACAACTACTGCTGATACTACGTCAACTACTGCTCCTACAACAACTACTGCTCCTACAACAACTACTGCTGATTCTATGACAACTACTGCTGATACTACGTCAACTACTGCTCCTACAACAACTACTGCTGATTCTATGACAACTACTGCTGATACTACGTCAACTCCTGCTCCTACAACAACTACTGCTCCTACAACAACTACTGCTCCTACAACAACTACTGTTCCTACAACAACTACTGCTGATACTACGTCAACTACTGCTCCTACAACAACTACTGCTGATACTACGTCAACTCCTGCTCCTACAACAACTACTGCTCCTACAACAACTACTGCTCCTACAACAACTACTGCTGATACTACGTCAACTCCTGCTCCTACAACAACTACTGCTGATACTACGACAACTACTGCTCCTACAACAACTACTGCTGATACTACGTCATCTCCTGCTCCTACAACAACTACTGCTCCTACAACAACTACTGCTCCTACAACAACTACTGCTGATACTACGTCAACTCCTGCTCCTACAACAACTACTGCTCCTACAACAACTACTGCTCCTACAACAACTACTGCTGATACTACGTCAACTCCTGCTCCTACAACAACTACTGCTGATACTACGACAACTACTGCTCCTACAACAACTACTGCTGATACTACGTCAACTACTGCTCCTACAACAACTACTGTTCCTACAACAACTACTGCTGATACTACGTCAACTCCTGCTCCTACAACAACTACTGCTCCTACAACAACTACTGCTCCTACAACAACTACTGCTGATACTACGTCAACTCCTGCTCCTACAACAACTACTGCTGATACTACGACAACTACTGCTCCTACAACAACTACTGCTGATACTACGTCAACTACTGCTCCTACAACAACTACTGTTCCTACAACAACTACTGCTGATACTACGTCAACTCCTGCTCCTACAACAACTACTGCTCCTACAACAACTACTGCTCCTACAACAAATACTGCTGATACTACGTCAACTCCTGCTCCTACAACAACTACTTCTGATACTACGTCAACTCCTGCTCCTACAACAACTACTGCTCCTACAACAACTACTGCTGATACTACGTCAACTCCTGCTCCTACAACAACTACTGCTCCTACAACAACTACTGCTGATACTACGACAACTACTGGTCCTACAACAACTACTGCTCCTACAACAACTACTGCTGATACTACGACAACTACTGCTCCTACAACAACTACTGCTCCTACAACAACTACTGCTGATACTACGTCAACTCCTGCTCCTACAACAACTACTGCTGATACTACGTCAACTACTGCTCCTACAACAACTACTGCTCCTACAACAACTACTGCTGATTCTATGACAACTACTGCTGATACTACGTCAACTACTGCTCCTACAACAACTACTGCTGATTCTATGACAACTACTGCTGATACTACGTCAACTCCTGCTCCTACAACAACTACTGCTCCTACAACAACTACTGCTCCTACAACAACTACTGTTCCTACAACAACTACTGCTGATACTACGTCAACTACTGCTCCTACAACAACTACTGCTGATACTACGTCAACTCCTGCTCCTACAACAACTACTGCTCCTACAACAACTACTGCTCCTACAACAACTACTGCTGATACTACGTCAACTCCTGCTCCTACAACAACTACTGCTCCTACAACAACTACTGCTGATACTACGTCAACTCCTGCTCCTACAACACCTACTGCTCCTACAACAACTACTGCTCCTACAACAACTACTGCTCCTACAACAACTACTGCTGATACTACGTCAACTCCTGCTCCTACAACAACTACTGCTCCTACAACAACTACTGCTCCTACAACAACTACTGCTGATACTACGTCAACTCCTGCTCCTACAACAACTACTGCTGATACTACGACAACTACTGCTCCTACAACAACTACTGCTGATACTACGACAACTACTGCTCCTACAACAACTACTGCTCCTACAACAACTACTGCTGATACTACGTCAACTCCTGCTCCTACAACAACTACTGCTGATACTACGTCAACTACTGCTCCTACAACAACTACTGCTCCTACAACAACTACTGCTGATTCTATGACAACTACTGCTGATACTACGTCAACTACTGCTCCTACAACAACTACTGCTGATTCTATGACAACTACTGCTGATACTACGTCAACTCCTGCTCCTACAACAACTACTGCTCCTACAACAACTACTGCTCCTACAACAACTACTGTTCCTACAACAACTACTGCTGATACTACGTCAACTACTGCTCCTACAACAACTACTGCTGATACTACGTCAACTCCTGCTCCTACAACAACTACTGCTCCTACAACAACTACTGCTGATACTACGTCAACTCCTGCTCCTACAACAACTACTGCTCCTACAACAACTACTGCTGATACTACGTCAACTCCTGCTCCTACAACACCTACTGCTCCTACAACAACTACTGCTCCTACAACAACTACTGCTCCTACAACAACTACTGCTGATACTACGTCAACTCCTGCTCCTACAACAACTACTGCTCCTACAACAACTACTGCTCCTACAACAACTACTGCTGATACTACGTCAACTCCTGCTCCTACAACAACTACTGCTGATACTACGACTGCTCCAACTACTGCTCCTACAACAACTACTGCTGATACAACTACTGTTCCTACAACAACTACTGCTCCTACAACAACTACTGTTCCTACAACAACTACTGCTGATACTACGTACAACTCCTGCTCCTACAACTACTGCTGATACTACCTACAACAACTACTGTTCCTACAACAACTACTGCTGATACTACGTCAACTACTGCTCCTACAACAACTACTGCTCCTACAACAACTACTGCTGATACTACGTCAACTACTGCTCCTACAACAACTACTGCTCCTACAACAACTACTGCTCCTACAACAACTACTGCTGATACTACAACAACTCCTGCTCCTACAACAACTACTGCTGATAACAACTACTGCTCCTACAACTCCTGCTCCTACTAACAACTACTGCTCCTACAACAACTACTGCTCCTACAACAACTACTGCTCCTACAACAACTACTGCTCCTACAACAACTACTGCTGATACTACGTCAACTCCTGCTCCTACAACACCTACTGCTCCTACAACAACTACTGCTCCTACAACAACTACTGTTCCTACAACAACTACTACTCCTACAACAACTACTGCTGATACTACGTCAACTACTGCTCCTACAACAACTACTGCTCCTACAACAACTACTGCTGATACTACGTCAACTCCTGCTCCTACAACAACTACTGCTCCTACAACAACTACTGCTCCTACAACAACTACTGCTGATACTACGTCAACTCCTGCTCCTACAACAACTACTGCTGATACTACGTCAACTACTGCTCCTACAACAACTACTGCTGATACTACGTCAACTACTGCTCCTACAACAACTACTGTTCCTACAACAACTACTGCTGATACTACGTCAACTCCTGCTCCTACAACAACTACTTCTGATACTACGTCAACTCCTGCTCCTACAACAACTACTGCTCCTACAACAACTACTGCTGATACTACGTCAACTCCTGCTCCTACAACAACTACTGCTCCTACAACAACTACTGCTGATACTACGACAACTACTGGTCCTACAACAACTACTGCTCCTACAACAACTACTGCTGATACTACGACAACTACTGCTCCTACAACAACTACTGCTCCTACAACAACTACTGCTGATACTACGTCAACTCCTGCTCCTACAACAACTACTGCTGATACTACGTCAACTACTGCTCCTACAACAACTACTGCTCCTACAACAACTACTGCTGATTCTATGACAACTACTGCTGATACTACGTCAACTACTGCTCCTACAACAACTACTGCTGATTCTATGACAACTACTGCTGATACTACGTCAACTCCTGCTCCTACAACAACTACTGCTCCTACAACAACTACTGCTCCTACAACAACTACTGTTCCTACAACAACTACTGCTGATACTACGTCAACTACTGCTCCTACAACAACTACTGCTGATACTACGTCAACTCCTGCTCCTACAACAACTACTGCTCCTACAACAACTACTGCTCCTACAACAACTACTGCTGATACTACGTCAACTCCTGCTCCTACAACAACTACTGCTGATACTACGACAACTACTGCTCCTACAACAACTACTGCTGATACTACGTCATCTCCTGCTCCTACAACAACTACTGCTGATACTACGTCAACTCCTGCTCCTACAACAACTACTGCTCCTACAACAACTACTGCTCCTACAACAACTACTGCTGATACTACGTCAACTCCTGCTCCTACAACAACTACTGCTGATACTACGACAACTACTGCTCCTACAACAACTACTGCTGATACTACGTCAACTACTGCTCCTACAACAACTACTGTTCCTACAACAACTACTGCTGATACTACGTCAACTCCTGCTCCTACAACAACTACTGCTCCTACAACAACTACTGCTCCTACAACAACTACTGCTGATACTACGTCAACTCCTGCTCCTACAACAACTACTGCTGATACTACGACAACTACTGCTCCTACAACAACTACTGCTGATACTACGTCAACTACTGCTCCTACAACAACTACTGTTCCTACAACAACTACTGCTGATACTACGTCAACTCCTGCTCCTACAACAACTACTGCTCCTACAACAACTACTGCTCCTACAACAAATACTGCTGATACTACGTCAACTCCTGCTCCTACAACAACTACTGCTCCTACAACAACTACTGCTCCTACAACAACTACTGCTGATACTACGTCAACTCCTGCTCCTACAACAACTACTGCTCCTACAACAACTACTGCTCCTACAACAACAACTGCTCCTACAACAACTACTTCTGATACTACGTCTACTCCTGCTCCTACAACAACTACTGCTCCTACAACAACTACTGCTGATACTACGTCAACTCCTGCTCCTACAACAACTACTGCTCCTACAACAACTACTGCTGATACTACGACAACTCCTGCTCCTACAACAACTACTGCTGATACTACGACAACTACTGGTCCTACAACAACTACTGCTCCTACAACAACTACTGCTGATACTACGACAACTACTGCCCCTACAACAACTACTGCTCCTACAACAACTACTGCTGATACTACGTCAACTCCTGCTCCTACAACAACTACTGCTGATACTACGTCAACTACTGCTCCTACAACAACTACTGCTCCTACAACAACTACTGCTGATTCTATGACAACTACTGCTGATACTACGTCAACTACTGCTCCTACAACAACTACTGCTGATTCTATGACAACTACTGCTGATACTACGTCAACTCCTGCTCCTACAACAACTACTGCTCCTACAACAACTACTGCTCCTACAACAACTACTGTTCCTACAACAACTACTACTCCTACAACAACTACTGCTGATACTACGTCAACTACTGCTCCTACAACAACTACTGCTCCTACAACAACTACTGCTGATACTACGTCAACTCCTGCTCCTACAACAACTACTGCTCCTACAACAACTACTGCTGATACTACGTCAACTCCTGCTCCTACAACAACTACTGCTGATACTACGACAACTACTGCTCCTACAACAACTACTGCTGATACTACGTCAACTACTGCTCCTACAACAACTACTGTTCCTACAACAACTACTGCTGATACTACGTCAACTCCTGCTCCTACAACAACTACTGCTCCTACAACAACTACTGCTCCTACAACAACTACTGCTCCTACAACAACTACTGCTGATACTACGTCAACTCCTGCTCCTATATCAGCTACTGCTCCTACAACAACTACTGCTCCTACAACAACTACTGCTCCTACAACAACTACTGCTCCTACAACAACTACTGCTCCTACAAAAACTACTTCTGATACTACGTCAACTCCTGCAACAACTACTGCTCCTACAACAACTACTGCTGATACTACGTCAACTCCTGCTCCTACAACAACTACTGCTCCTACAACAACTACTGCTGATACTACGACAACTCCTGCTCCTACAACAACTACTGCTGATACTACGACAACTACTGTTCCTACAACAACTACTGCTCCTACAACAACTACTGCTGATACTACGACATCTCCTGCTCCTACAACAACTACTGCTGATACTACGACAACTACTGGTCCTACAACAACTACTGCTCCTACAACAACTACTGCTGATACTACGTCAACTACTGCTCCTACAACAACTACTGCTCCTACAACAACTACTGCTCCTACAACAACTACTGCTGATACTACGACAACTACTGCTGATACTACGTCAACTACTGCTCCTACAACAACTACTGCTCCTACAACAACTACTGCTGATACTACGTCAACTCCTGCTCCTACAACAACTACTGCTCCTACAACAACTACTGCTCCTACAACAACTACTGCTCCTACAACAACTACTGCTCCTACAACAACTACTGTTCCTACGACAACTACTGCTGATACTACGTCAACTACTGCTCCTACAACAACTACTGCTCCTACAACAACTACTGCTGATACTACGTCAACTCCTGCTCCTACAACAACTACTGCTCCTACAACAACTACTGCTCCTACAACAACTACTGCTGATACTACGTCAACTCCTGCTCCTACAACAACTACTGCTGATACTACGACAACTACTGCTCCTACAACAACTACTGCTGATACTACGTCAACTACTGCTCATACAACAACTACTGTTCCTACAACAACTACTGCTGATACTACGTCAACTCCTGCTCCTACAACAACTACTGCTCCTACAACAACTACTGCTGATACTACGTCAACTCCTGCTCCTACAACAACTACTGCTGATACTACGTCAACTCCTGCTCCTACAACAACTACTGCTCCTACAACAACTACTGCTCCTACAACAACTACTGCTCCTACAACAACTACTGCTGATACTACGTCAACTCCTGCTCCTATATCAGCTACTGCTCCTACAACAACTACTGCTCCTACAACAACTACTGCTCCTACAACAACTACTGCTCCTACAACAACTACTGCTCCTACAAAAACTACTTCTGATACTACGTCAACTCCTGCAACAACTACTGCTCCTACAACAACTACTGCTGATACTACGTCAACTCCTGCTCCTACAACAACTACTGCTCCTACAACAACTACTGCTGATACTACGACAACTCCTGCTCCTACAACAACTACTGCTGATACTACGACAACTACTGTTCCTACAACAACTACTGCTCCTACAACAACTACTGCTGATACTACGACATCTCCTGCTCCTACAACAACTACTGCTGATACTACGACAACTACTGGTCCTACAACAACTACTGCTCCTACAACAACTACTGCTGATACTACGTCAACTACTGCTCCTACAACAACTACTGCTCCTACAACAACTACTGCTCCTACAACAACTACTGCTGATACTACGACAACTACTGCTGATACTACGTCAACTACTGCTCCTACAACAACTACTGCTCCTACAACAACTACTGCTGATACTACGTCAACTCCTGCTCCTACAACAACTACTGCTCCTACAACAACTACTGCTCCTACAACAACTACTGCTCCTACAACAACTACTGCTCCTACAACAACTACTGTTCCTACGACAACTACTGCTGATACTACGTCAACTACTGCTCCTACAACAACTACTGCTCCTACAACAACTACTGCTGATACTACGTCAACTCCTGCTCCTACAACAACTACTGCTCCTACAACAACTACTGCTCCTACAACAACTACTGCTGATACTACGTCAACTCCTGCTCCTACAACAACTACTGCTGATACTACGACAACTACTGCTCCTACAACAACTACTGCTGATACTACGTCAACTACTGCTCATACAACAACTACTGTTCCTACAACAACTACTGCTGATACTACGTCAACTCCTGCTCCTACAACAACTACTGCTCCTACAACAACTACTGCTGATACTACGTCAACTCCTGCTCCTACAACAACTACTGCTGATACTACGTCAACTACTGCTCCTACAACAACTACTGCTCCTACAACAACTACTGCTGATTCTATGACAACTACTGCTGATACTACGTCAACTACTGCTCCTACAACAACTACTGCTCCTACAACAACTACTGCTGATACTACGTCAACTCCTGCTCCTACAACAACTACTGCTCCTACAACAACTACTGTTCCTACAACAACTACTACTCCTACAACAACTACTGCTGATACTACGTCAACTACTGCTCCTACAACAACTACTGCTCCTACAACAACTACTGCTGATACTACGTCAACTCCTGCTCCTACAACAACTACTGCTCCTACAACAACTACTGCTCCTACAACAACTACTGCTGATACTACGTCAACTACTGCTCATACAACAACTACTGTTCCTACAACAACTACTGCTGATACTACGTCAACTCCTGCTCCTACAACAACTACTGCTCCTACAACAACTACTGCTGATACAACAACTCCTGCTCCTACAACAACTACTGCTGATACTACGTCAACTACTGCTCCTACAACAACTACTGCTCCTACAACAACTACTGCTGATTCTATGACAACTACTGCTGATACTACGTCAACTACTGCTCCTACAACAACTACTGCTCCTACAACAACTACTGCTGATACTACGTCAACTCCTGCTCCTACAACAACTACTGCTCCTACAACAACTACTGTTCCTACAACAACTACTACTCCTACAACAACTACTGCTGATACTACGTCAACTACTGCTCCTACAACAACTACTGCTCCTACAACAACTACTGCTGATACTAATCAACTACGCTCCTACAACAACAACTCCTGCTCCTACAACAACTACTGCTCCTACAACAACTACTGCTCCTACAACAACTACTGCTGATACTACGTCAACTCCTGCTCCTACAACAACTACTGCTGATACTACGACAACTACTGCTCCTACAACAACTACTGCTGATACTACAACAACTACTGCTCCTTCAACAACTACTGCTCCTACAACAACTACTGCTGATACTACGTCAACTCCTGCTCCTACAACAACTACTGCTCCTACAACAACTACTGCTCCTACAACAACTACTGCTCCTACAACAACTACTGCTCCTACAACAACTACTGCTCCTACAACAACTACTGCTCCTACAAAAACTACTTCTGATACTACGTCAACTCCTGCTCCTACAACAACTACTGCTCCTACAACAACTACTGCTGATACTACGACAACTCCTGCTCCTACAACAACTACTGCTGATACTACGACAACTACTGTTCCTACAACAACTACTGCTCCTACAACAACTACTGCTGATACTACGACAACCCCTGCTCCTACAACAACTACTGCTGATACTACGACAACTACTGGTCCTACAACAACTACTGCTCCTACAACAACTACTGCTGATACTACGTCAACTACTGCTCCTACAACAACTACTGCTCCTACAACAACTACTGCTGATACTATGACAACTACTGCTGATACTACGTCAACTACTGCTCCTACAACAACTACTGCTCCTACAACAACTACTGCTGATACTACGTCAACTCCTGCTCCTACAACAACTACTGCTCCTACAACAACTAATGCTCCTACAACAACTACTGCTGATACTACGACAACTACTGCTGATACTACGTCAACTACTGCTCCTACAACAACTACTGCTCCTACAACAACTACTGCTGATACTACGTCAACTCCTGCTCCTACAACAACTACTGCTCCTACAACAACTACTGCTCCTACAACAACTACTGCTCCTACAACAACTACTGTTCCTACAACAACTACTACTCCGACAACAACTACTGCTGATACTACGTCAACTACTGCTCCTACAACAACTACTGCTCCTACAACAACTACTGCTGATACTACGTCAACTCCTGCTCCTACAACAACTACTGCTCCTACAACAACTACTGCTCCTACAACAACTACTGCTGATACTACGTCAACTCCTGCTCCTACAACAACTACTGCTCCTACAACAACTACTGCTCCTACAACAACTACTGCTGATACTACGTCAACTCCTGCTCCTACAACAACTACTGCTCCTACAACAACTACTGCTCCTACAACAACTACTGCTCCTACAACAACTACTGCTCCTACAACAACTACTTCTGATACTACGCTCCTCAACTCCTGCTCCTACAACAACTACTGCTCCTACAACAACTACTGCTGATACTACGTCAACTCCTGCTCCTACAACAACTACTGCTCCTACAACAACTACTGCTGATACTACGACAACTCCTGCTCCTACAACAACTACTGCTGATACTACGACAACTCCTGCTCCTACAACAACTACTGCTGATACTACGACAACTACTGCTCCTACAACAACTACTGCTCCTACAACAACTACTGCTGATACTACGTCAACTCCCGCTCCTACAACAACTACTGCTGATACTACGTCAACTACTGCTCCTACAACAACTACTGCTCCTACAACAACTACTGCTGATACTATGACAACTACTGCTGATACTACGTCAACTACTGCTCCTACAACAACTACTGCTCCTACAACAACTACTGCTGATACTACGTCAACTCCTGCTCCTACAACAACTACTGCTCCTAGAACAACTACTGCTCCTACAACAACTACTGCTGATACTACGACAACTACTGCTGATACTATGACAACTACTGCTCCTACAACAACAACTACTGCTCCTACAACAACTACTGCTGATACTATGACAACTACTGCTCCTACAACAACTACTGCTGATACTACGTCAACTACTGCTGATACTACGACAACTACTGCTCCTACAACAACTACTGCTCCTACAACAACTACTGATGATACTACGTCAACTACTGCTCCTACAACAACTACTGCTGATACTACGACAACTACTGCTCCTACAACAACTACTGCTCCTACAACAACTACTGCTGATACTACGTCAACTACTGCTCCTACAACAACTACTGCTGATACTACGTCAACTACTGCTCCTACAACAACTACTGCTGATACTACGTCAACTCCTGCTCCTACAACAACTACTGCTCCTACAACAACTACTGCTGATACTACGTCAACTCCTGCTCCTACAAAAACTACTGCTCCTACAACAACTACTGCTGATACTACGTCAACTCCTGCTCCTACAACAACTACTGCTGATACTACGACAACTACTGGTCCTACAACAACTACTGCTGATACTACGTCAACTACTGCTCCTACAACAACTACTGCTGATACTACGTCAACTCCTGCTCCTACAACAACTACTGCTGATACTACGACAACTACTGCTCCTACAACAACTACTGCTGATACTACGTCAACTACTGCTCCTTCAACAACTACTGCTCCTACAACAACTACTGCTGATACTACGTCAACTCCTGCTCCTACAACAACTACTGCTCCTACAACAACTACTGCTCCTACAACAACTACTGCTCCTACAACAACTACTGCTCCTACAACAACTACTGCTCCTACAACAACTACTGCTCCTACAAAAACTACTTCTGATACTACGTCAACTCCTGCTCCTACAACAACTACTGCTCCTACAACAACTACTGCTGATACTACGACAACTCCTGCTCCTACAACAACTACTGCTGATACTACGACAACTACTGTTCCTACAACAACTACTGCTCCTACAACAACTACTGCTGATACTACGACAACCCCTGCTCCTACAACAACTACTGCTGATACTACGACAACTACTGGTCCTACAACAACTACTGCTCCTACAACAACTACTGCTGATACTACGTCAACTACTGCTCCTACAACAACTACTGCTCCTACAACAACTACTGCTGATACTATGACAACTACTGCTGATACTACGTCAACTACTGCTCCTACAACAACTACTGCTCCTACAACAACTACTGCTGATACTACGTCAACTCCTGCTCCTACAACAACTACTGCTCCTACAACAACTAATGCTCCTACAACAACTACTGCTGATACTACGACAACTACTGCTGATACTACGTCAACTACTGCTCCTACAACAACTACTGCTCCTACAACAACTACTGCTGATACTACGTCAACTCCTGCTCCTACAACAACTACTGCTCCTACAACAACTACTGCTCCTACAACAACTACTGCTCCTACAACAACTACTGTTCCTACAACAACTACTACTCCGACAACAACTACTGCTGATACTACGTCAACTACTGCTCCTACAACAACTACTGCTCCTACAACAACTACTGCTGATACTACGTCAACTCCTGCTCCTACAACAACTACTGCTCCTACAACAACTACTGCTCCTACAACAACTACTGCTGATACTACGTCAACTCCTGCTCCTACAACAACTACTGCTGATACTACGACAACTACTGCTCCTACAACAACTACTGCTGATACTACGTCAACTACTGCTCCTACAACAACTACTGTTCCTACAACAACTACTGCTGATACTACGTCAACTCCTGCTCCTACAACAACTACTGCTCCTACAACAACTACTGCTCCTACAACAACTACTGCTGATACTACGTCAACTCCTGCTCCTACAACAACTACTGCTCCTACAACAACTACTGCTCCTACAACAACTACTGCTCCTACAACAACTACTGCTCCTACAACAACTACTTCTGATACTACGTCAACTCCTGCTCCTACAACAACTACTGCTCCTACAACAACTACTGCTGATACTACGTCAACTCCTGCTCCTACAACAACTACTGCTCCTACAACAACTACTGCTGATACTACGACAACTCCTGCTCCTACAACAACTACTGCTGATACTACGACAACTCCTGCTCCTACAACAACTACTGCTGATACTACGACAACTACTGCTCCTACAACAACTACTGCTCCTACAACAACTACTGCTGATACTACGTCAACTCCCGCTCCTACAACAACTACTGCTGATACTACGTCAACTACTGCTCCTACAACAACTACTGCTGATACTATGACAACTACTGCTGATACTACGTCAACTACTGCTCCTACAACAACTACTGCTCCTACAACAACTACTGCTGATACTACGTCAACTCCTGCTCCTACAACAACTACTGCTCCTACAACAACTACTGCTCCTACAACAACTACTGCTGATACTACGACAACTACTGCTGATACTATGACAACTACTGCTCCTACAACAACAACTACTGCTCCTACAACAACTACTGCTGATACTATGACAACTACTGCTCCTACAACAACTACTGCTGATACTACGTCAACTACTGCTGATACTACGACAACTACTGCTCCTACAACAACTACTGCTCCTACAACAACTACTGATGATACTACGTCAACTACTGCTCCTACAACAACTACTGCTGATACTACGACAACTACTGCTCCTACAACAACTACTGCTCCTACAACAACTACTGCTGATACTACGTCAACTACTGCTCCTACAACAACTACTGCTGATACTACGTCAACTACTGCTCCTACAACAACTACTGCTGATACTACGTCAACTCCTGCTCCTACAACAACTACTGCTCCTACAACAACTACTGCTGATACTACGTCAACTCCTGCTCCTACAAAAACTACTGCTCCTACAACAACTACTGCTGATACTACGTCAACTCCTGCTCCTACAACAACTACTGCTGATACTACGACAACTACTGGTCCTACAACAACTACTGCTGATACTACGTCAACTACTGCTCCTACAACAACTACTGCTGATACTATGACAACTACTGCTGATACTACGTCAACTACTGCTCCTACAACAACTACTGCTCCTACAACAACTACTGCTGATACTACGTCAACTACTGCTCCTACAACAACTACTGCTGATACTACGTCAACTACTGCTCCTACAACAACTACTGCTGATACTACGTCAACTCCTGCTCCTACAACAACTACTGCTCCTACAACAACTACTGCTGATACTACGTCAACTCCTGCTCCTACAACAACTACTGCTCCTACAACAACTACTGCTGATACTACGTCAACTCCTGCTCCTACAACAACTACTGCTGATACTACGACAACTACTGCTCCTACAACAACTACTGCTGATACTACGTCAACTACTGCTCCTACAACAACTACTGCTGATACTATGACAACTACTGCTGATACTACGTCAACTACTGCTCCTACAACAACTACTGCTCCTACAACAACTACTGCTGATACTACGTCAACTGCTGCTCCTACAACAACTACTGCTCCTACAACAACTACTGCTGATACTACGACAACTCCTGCTCCTACAACAACTACTGCTGATACTACGACAACTACTGCTCCTACAACAACTACTGCTCCTACAACAACTACTGCTGATACTACGTCAACTCCCGCTCCTACAACAACTACTGCTGATACTACGTCAACTACTGCTCCTACAACAACTACTGCTCCTACAACAACTACTGCTGATACTATGACAACTACTGCTGATACTACGTCAACTACTGCTCCTACAACAACTACTGCTCCTACAACAACTACTGCTGATACTACGTCAACTCCTGCTCCTACAACAACTACTGCTCCTACAACAACTACTGCTCCTACAACAACTACTGCTCCTACAACAACTACTGCTGATACTACGTCAACTCCTGCTCCTACAACAACTACTGCTCCTACAACAACTACTGCTCCTACAACAACTACTGCTGATACTACGACAACTACTGCTGATACTATGACAACTACTGCTCCTACAACAACAACTACTGCTCCTACAACAACTACTGCTAATACTATGACAACTACTGCTCCTACAACAACTACTGCTGATACTACGTCCAATTTGTAAGTCGCTCTGGATAAGAGCGTCTGCTAAATGACTTAAATGTAAATGTAAATGTACTACGTCAACTACTGCTGATACTACGACAACTACTGCTCCTACAACAACTACTGCTCCTACAACAACTACTGATGATACTACGTCAACTACTGCTCCTACAACAACTACTGCTGATACTACGACAACTACTGCTCCTACAACAACTACTGCTCCTACAACAACTACTGCTGATACTACGTCAACTACTGCTTCTACAACAACTACTGCTGATACTACGTCAACTCCTGCTCCTACAACAACTACTACTCCTACAACAACTACTGATGATACTACGTCAACTCCTGCTCCTATAACAACTTCTGCTCCTACAACAACTACTGCTGATACTACGTCAACTACTGCTCCTACAACAACTACTGCTGATACTACGTCAACTACTGCTCCTACAACAACTACTGCTGATACTACTCAACTCCTGCTCCTACAACAACTACTGCTCCTACAACAACTACTGCTGATACTACAACAACTGCTGCTCCTACAAAACTACTGCTCCTACAACAACTACTGCTCCTACAACAACTACTGCTGATACTATGTCAACTACTGCTCCTACAACAACTACTGCTGATACTACGCTCAACTCCTGCTCCTACAACAACTACTGCTCCTACAACAACTACTGCTGATACTACGTCAACTCCTGCTCCTACAACAACTACTGCTGATACTACGACAACTACTGCTCCTACAACAACTACTGCTGATACTACGTCAACTACTGCTCCTACAACAACTACTGCTGATACTATGACAACTACTGCTGATACTACGTCAACTACTGCTCCTACAACAACTACTGCTCCTACAACAACTACTGCTGATACTACGTCAACTCCTGCTCCTACAACAACTACTGCTCCTACAACAACTACTGCTCCTACAACAACTACTGCTGATACTACGTCAACTCCTGCTCCTACAACAACTACTGCTCCTACAACAACTACTGCTCCTACAACAACTACTGCTGATACTACGACAACTACTGCTCCTACAACAACTACTGCTGATACTACGTCAACTCCTGCTCCTACAACAACTACTGCTCCTACAACAACTACTGCTGATACTACGACAACTACTGCTGATACTATGACAATTACTGCTCCTACAACAACAACTACTGCTCCTACAACAACTACTGCTGATACTATGACAACTACTGCTCCTACAACAACTACTGCTGATACTACGTCAACTACTGCTGATACTACGACAACTACTGCTGATACTATGACAACTACTGCTCCTACAACAACTACTGCTCCTACAACAACTACTGCTGATACTACGTCAACTCCCGCTCCTACAACAACTACTGCTGATACTACGTCTACTACTGCTCCTACAACAACTACTGCTCCTACAACAACTACTGCTGATACTATGACAACTACTGCTGATACTACGTCAACTACTGCTCCTACAACAACTACTGCTGATACTATGACAACTACTGCTGATACTACGTCAACTACTGCTCCTACAACAACTACTGCTCCTACAACAACTACTGCTGATACTACGTCAACTCCTGCTCCTACAACAACTACTGCTCCTACAACAACTACTGCTCCTACAACAACTACTGCTCCTACAACAACTACTGCTGATACTACGTCAACTCCTGCTGTACAACAACTACTGCTCCTACAACAACTACTGCTCCTACAACAACTACTGCTGATACTACGACAACTACTGCTGATACTATGACAACTACTGCTCCTACAACAACAACTACTGCTCCTACAACAACTACTGATGATACTACGTCAACTACTGCTCCTACAACAACTACTGCTGATACTACGACAACTACTGCTCCTACAACAACTACTGCTCCTACAACAACTACTGCTGATACTACGTCAACTACTGCTCCTACAACAACTACTGCTGATACTACGTCAACTCCTGCTCCTACAACAACTACTGCTCCTACAACAACTACTGATGATACTAATCAACTCCTGCTCCTACAACAACTACTGCTCCTACAACAACTACTGCTGATACTACGTCATCTACTGCTCCTACAACAACTACTGCTGATACACGTCAACTACTGCTCCTACAACAACTACTGCTGATACTACGTCAACTCCTGCTCCTACAACAACTACTGCTCCTACAACAACTACTGCTGATACTAAATCAACTCCTGCTCCTACAACAACTACTGCTGATACTACGACAACTACTGCTCCTACAACAACTACTGCTGATACTAAACTACTGCTCCTACAACAACTACTGCTGATACTATGACAACTACTGCTGATACTAACAACTACTGCTCCTACAACAACTACTGCTCCTACAACAACTACTGATGATACTACGTCAACTACTGCTCCTACAACAACTACTGCTCCTACAACAACTACTGCTGATACTACGTCAACTACTGCTTCTACAACAACTACTGCTGATACTACGTCAACTCCTGCTCCTACAACAACTACTACTCCTACAACAACTACTGATGATACTACGTCAACTCCTGCTCCTACAACAACTTCTGCTCCTACAACAACTACTGCTGATACTACGTCAACTACTGCTCCTACAACAACTACTGCTGATACTACGTCAACTACTGCTCCTACAACAACTACTGCTGATACTACGTCAACTCCTGCTCCTACAACAACTACTGCTGATACTACGTCAACTGCTGCTCCTACAAAAACTACTGCTCCTACAACAACTACTGCTCCTACAACAACTACTGCTGATACCATGTCAACTACTGCTCCTACAACAACTACTGCTGATACTACGTCAACTCCTGCTCCTACAACAACTACTGCTCCTACAACAACTACTGCTGATACTACGTCAACTCCTGCTCCTACAACAACTACTGCTGATACTACGACAACTACTGCTCCTACAACAACTACTGCTGATACTACGTCAACTACTGCTCCTACAACAACTACTGCTGATACTATGACAACTACTGCTGATACTACGTCAACTACTGCTCCTACAACAACTACTGCTCCTACAACAACTACTGCTGATACTACGTCAACTCCTGCTCCTACAACAACTACTGCTCCTACAACAACTACTGCTCCTACAACAACTACTGCTCCTACAACAACTACTGCTCCTACAACAACTACTGCTGATACTACGTCAACTCCTGCTCCTACAACAACTACTGCTCCTACAACAACTACTGCTCCTACAACAACTACTGCTGATACTACGACAACTACTGCTCCTACAACAACTACTGCTGATACTACGTCAACTCCTGCTCCTACAACAACTACTGCTCCTACAACAACTACTGCTGATACTACGACAACTACTGCTGATACTATGACAATTACTGCTCCTACAACAACAACTACTGCTCCTACAACAACTACTGCTGATACTATGACAACTACTGCTCCTACAACAACTACTGCTGATACTACGTCAACTACTGCTGATACTACGACAACTACTGCTGATACAATGACAACTACTGCTCCTACAACAACTACTGCTCCTACAACATCTACTGCTGATACTACGTCAACTCCCGCTCCTACAACAACTACTGCTGATACTACGTCAACTACTGCTCCTACAACAACTACTGCTCCTACAACAACTACTGCTGATACTATGACAACTACTGCTCCTACAACAACTACTGCTGATACTACGTCAACTACTGCTGATACTACGACAACTACTGCTGATACAATGACAACTACTGCTCCTACAACAACTACTGCTCCTACAACATCTACTGCTGATACTACGTCAACTCCCGCTCCTACAACAACTACTGCTGATACTACGTCAACTACTGCTCCTACAACAACTACTGCTCCTACAACAACTACTGCTGATACTACATCAACTACTGCTCCTACAACAACTACTGCTGATACTATGACAACTACTGCTGATACTACGTCAACTACTGCTCCTACAACAACTACTGCTCCTACAACAACTACTGCTGATACTACGTCAACTCCTGCTCCTACAACAACTACTGTTCCTACAACAACTACTGCTCCTACAACAACTACTGCTCCTACAACAACTACTGCTGATACTACGTCAACTCCTGCTGTACAACAACTACTGCTCCTACAACAACTACTGCTCCTACAACAACTACTGCTGATACTACGACAACTACTGCTGATACTATGACAACTACTGCTCCTACAACAACAACTACTGCTCCTACAACAACTACTGCTGATACTATGACAACTACTGCTCCTACAACAACTACTGCTGATACTACGTCAACTACTGCTGATACTACAACAACTACTGCTCCTACAACAACTACTGCTCCTACAACAACTACTGATGATACTACGTCAACTACTGCTCCTACAACAACTACTGCTGATACTACGACAACTACTGCTCCTACAACAACTACTGCTCCTACAACAACTACTGCTGATACTACGTCAACTACTGCTCCTACAACAACTACTGCTGATACTACGTCAACTCCTGCTCCTACAACAACTACTGCTCCTACAACAACTACTGATGATACTACGTCAACTCCTGCTCCTACAACAACTCTGCTCCTACAACAACTACTGCTGATACTACGTCAACTACTGCTCCTACAACAACTACTGCTGATACTACAACAACTACTGCTCCTACAACAACTACTGCTGATACTACGTCAACTCCTGCTCCTACAACAACTACTGCTCCTACAACAACTACTGCTGATACAACAACTCCTGCTCCTACAACAACTACTGCTGATACTACAACAACTACTGCTCCTACAACAACTACTGCTGATACTACGTCAACTACTGCTCCTACAACAACTACTGCTGATACTATGACAACTACTGCTGATACTACGTCAACTACTGCTCCTACAACAACTACTGCTCCTACAACAACTACTGCTGATACTACGTCAACTCCTGCTCCTACAACAACTACTGCTCCTACAACAACTACTGCTCCTACAACAACTACTGCTCCTACAACAACTACTGCTGATACTACGACAACTACTGCTGATACTATGACAACTACTGCTCCTACAACAACAACTACTGCTCCTACAACAACTACTGCTGATACTATGACAACTACTGCTCCTACAACAACTACTGCTGATACTACTCAACTACTGCTGATACTACGACAACTACTGCTCCTACAACAACTACTGCTCCTACAACAACTACTGATGATACTACGTCAACTACTGCTCCTACAACAACTACTGCTGATACTACGACAACTACTGCTCCTACAACAACTACTGCTCCTACAACAACTACTGCTGATACTACGTCAACTACTGCTCCTACAACAACTACTGCTGATACTACGTCAACTCCTGCTCCTACAACAACTACTACTCCTACAACAACTACTGATGATACTACGTCAATTCCTGCTCCTACAACAACTTCTGCTCCTACAACAACTACTGCTGATACTACGTCAACTACTGCTCCTACAACAACTACTGCTGATACTACGTCAACTACTGCTCCTACAACAACTACTGCTGATACTACGTCAACTCCTGCTCCTACAACAACTACTGCTCCTACAACAACTACTGCTGATACTACGTCAACTCCTGCTCCTACAACAACTACTGCTGATACTACGTCAACTACTGCTCCTACAACAACTACTGCTGATACTACGTCAACTCCTGCTCCTACAACAACTACTGCTCCTACAACAACTACTGCTGATACCATGTCAACTACTGCTCCTACAACAACTACTGCTGATACTACGTCAACTCCTGCTCCTACAACAACTACTGCTCCTACAACAACTACTGCTGATACTACGTCAACTCCTGCTCCTACAACAACTACTGCTGATACTACGACAACTACTGCTCCTACAACAACTACTGCTGATACTACGTCAACTACTGCTCCTACAACAACTACTGCTGATACTATGACAACTACTGCTGATACTACGTCAACTACTGCTCCTACAACAACTACTGCTCCTACAACAACTACTGCTGATATTACGTCAACTCCTGCTCCTACAACAACTACTGCTCCTACAACAACTACTGCTCCTACAACAACTACTGCTCCTACAACAACTACTGCTCCTACAACAACTACTGCTGATACTACGTCTACTCCTGCTCCTACAACAACTACTGCTCCTACAACAACTACTGCTCCTACAACAACTACTGCTGATACTACGACAACTACTGCTCCTACAACAACTACTGCTCCTACAACAACTACTGCTGATACTACGACAACTACTGCTGATACTATGACAACTACTGCTCCTACAACAACAACTACTGCTCCTACAACAACTACTGCTGATACTATGACAACTACTGCTCCTACAACAACTACTGCTGATACTACGTCAACTACTGCTGATACTACGACAACTACTGCTGATACTATGACAACTACTGCTCCTACAACAACTACTGCTCCTACAACAACTACTGCTGATACTACGTCAACTCCCGCTCCTACAACAACTACTGCTGATACTACGTCAACTACTGCTCCTTCAACAACTACTGCTCCTACAACAACTACTGCTGATAGTATGACAACTACTGCTGATACTACGTCAACTACTGCTCCTACAACAACTACTGCTGATACTACGTCAACTCCTGCTCCTACAACAACTACTGCTCCTACAACAACTACTGCTCCTACAACAACTACTGCTCCTACAACAACTACTGCTGATACTACGTCAACTCCTGCTGTACAACAACTACTGCTCCTACAACAACTACTGCTCCTACAACAACTACTGCTGATACTAATAACAACTACTGCTGATACTATGACAACTACTGCTCCTACAACAACAACTACTGCTCCTACAACAACTACTGCTGATACTATGACAACTACTGCTCCTACAACAACTACTGCTGATACTACGTCAACTACTGCTGATACTACGACAACTACTGCTCCTACAACAACTACTGCTCCTACAACAACTACTGATGATACTACGTCAACTACTGCTCCTACAACAACTACTGCTGATACTACGACAACTACTGCTCCTACAACAACTACTGCTCCTACAACAACTACTGCTGATACTACGTCAACTACTGCTCCTACAACAACTACTGCTGATACTACGTCAACTCCTGCTCCTACAACAACTACTACTCCTACAACAACTACTGATGATACTACGTCAACTCCTGCTCCTACAACAACTTCTGCTCCTACAACAACTACTGCTGATACTACGTCAACTACTGCTCCTACAACAACTACTGCTGATACTACGTCAACTACTGCTCCTACAACAACTACTGCTGATACTACGTCAACTCCTGCTCCTACAACAACTACTGCTCCTACAACAACTACTGCTGATACTACGTCAACTCCTGCTCCTACAAAAACTACTGCTCCTACAACAACTACTGCTCCTACAACAACTACTGCTGATACCATGTCAACTACTGCTCCTACAACAACTACTGCTGATACTAACAACTCCTGCTCCTACAACAACTACTGCTCCTACAACAACTACTGCTGATACTACGTCAACTCCTGCTCCTACAACAACTACTGCTGATACTACGACAACTACTGCTCCTACAACAACTACTGCTGATACTACGTCAACTACTGCTCCTACAACAACTACTGCTGATACTATGACAACTACTGCTGATAGTAACAACTACTGCTCCTACAACAACTACTGCTCCTACAACAACTACTGCTGATACTAACAACCCTGCTCCTACAACAACTACTGCTCCTACAACAACTACTGCTCCTACAACAACTACTGCTCCTACAACAACTACTGCTGATACTACGTCAACTACTGCTGATACTACGACAACTACTGCTCCTACAACAACTACTGCTCCTACAACAACTACTGATGATATTACGTCAACTACTGCTCCTACAACAACTACTGCTGATATTACGACAACTACTGCTCCTACAACAACTACTGCTCCTACAACAACTACTGCTGATACTACGTCAACTACTGCTCCTACAACAACTACTGCTGATACTACGTCAACTCCTGCTCCTACAACAACTACTACTCCTACAACAACTACTGATGATACTACGTCAACTCCTGCTCCTACAACAACTTCTGCTCCTACAACAACTACTGCTGATACTACGTCAACTCCTGCTCCTACAACAACTACTGCTCCTACAACAACTACTGCTGATACTACGTCAACTCCTGCTCCTACAAAAACTACTGCTCCTACAACAACTACTGCTCCTACAACAACTACTGCTGATACCATGTCAACTACTGCTCCTACAACAACTACTGCTGATACTACGTCAACTCCTGCTCCTACAACAACTACTGCTCCTACAACAACTACTGCTGATACTACGTCAACTCCTGCTCCTACAACAACTACTGCTGATACTAACAACTCCTGCTCCTACAACAACTACTGCTCCTACAACAACTACTGCTGATACTACGTCAACTCCTGCTCCTACAAAAACTACTGCTCCTACAACAACTACTGCTCCTACAACAACTACTGCTGATACCATGTCAACTACTGCTCCTACAACAACTACTGCTGATACTACGTCAACTCCTGCTCCTACAACAACTACTGCTCCTACAACAACTACTGCTGATACTACGTCAACTCCTGCTCCTACAACAACTACTGCTGATACTACGACAACTACTGCTCCTACAACAACTACTGCTGATACTACATCAACTACTGCTCCTACAACAACTACTGCTGATACTATGACAACTACTGCTGATACTACAACAACTACTGCTCCTACAACAACTACTGCTCCTACAACAACTACTGCTGATACTACGTCAACTCCTGCTCCTACAACAACTACTGCTCCTACAACAACTACTGCTCCTACAACAACTACTGCTCCTACAACAACTACTGCTGATACTACGTCAACTCCTGCTCCTACAACAACTACTGCTCCTACAACAACTACTGCTCCTACAACAACTACTGCTGATACTACAACAACTACTGCTCCTACAACAACTACTGCTGATACTACGTCAACTCCTGCTCCTACAACAACTACTGCTCCTACAACAACTACTGCTGATACTACGACAACTACTGCTGATACTATGACAACTACTGCTCTACAACAACAACTACTGCTCCTACAACAACTACTGCTGATACTATGACAACTACTGCTCCTACAACAACTACTGCTGATACTACGTCAACTACTGCTGATACTACGACAACTACTGCTGATACTATGACAACTACTGCTCCTACAACAACTACTGCTCCTACAACAACTACTGCTGATACTACGTCAACTCCCGCTCCTACAACAACTACTGCTGATACTACGTCAACTACTGCTCCTACAACAACTACTGCTCCTACAACAACTACTGCTGATACTATGACAACTACTGCTGATACTACGTCAACTACTGCTCCTACAACAACTACTGCTCCTACAACAACTACTGCTGATACTACGTCAACTCCTGCTCCTACAACAACTACTGCTCCTACAACAACTACTGCTCCTACAACAACTACTGCTCCTACAACAACTACTGCTGATACTACGTCAACTCCTGCTGTACAACAACTACTGCTCCTACAACAACTACTGCTCCTACAACAACTACTGCTGATACTACGACAACTACTGCTGATACTATGACAACTACTGCTCCTACAACAACAACTACTGCTCCTACAACAACTACTGCTGATACTATGACAACTACTGCTGATACTACGTCAACTACTGCTCCTACAACAACTACTGCTCCTACAACAACTACTGCTGATACTACGTCAACTCCTGCTCCTACAACAACTACTGCTCCTACAACAACTACTGCTCCTACAACAACTACTGCTCCTACAACAACTACTGCTGATACTACGTCAACTCCTGCTCCTACAACAACTACTGCTCCTACAACAACTACTGCTCCTACAACAACTACTGCTGATACTACGACAACTACTGCTCCTACAACAACTACTGCTGATACTACGTCAACTCCTGCTCCTACAACAACTACTGCTCCTACAACAACTACTGCTGATACTACGACAACTACTGCTGATACTATGACAACTACTGCTCCTACAACAACAACTACTGCTCCTACAACAACTACTGCTGATACTATGACAACTACTGCTCCTACAACAACTACTGCTGATACTACGTCAACTACTGCTGATACTACGACAACTACTGCTGATACTATGACAACTACTGCTCCTACAACAACTACTGCTCCTACAACAACTACTGCTGATACTACGTCAACTCCCGCTCCTACAACAACTACTGCTGATACTACGTCAACTACTGCTCCTACAACAACTACTGCTCCTACAACAACTACTGCTGATACTATGACAACTACTGCTGATACTACGTCAACTACTGCTCCTACAACAACTACTGCTCCTACAACAACTACTGCTGATACTACGTCAACTCCTGCTCCTACAACAACTACTGCTCCTACAACAACTACTGCTCCTACAACAACTACTGCTCCTACAACAACTACTGCTGATACTACGTCAACTCCTGCTGTACAACAACTACTGCTCCTACAACAACTACTGCTCCTACAACAACTACTGCTGATACTACGACAACTACTGCTGATACTATGACAACTACTGCTCCTACAACAACAACTACTGCTCCTACAACAACTACTGCTGATACTATGACAACTACTGCTCCTACAACAACTACTGCTGATACTACGTCAACTACTGCTGATACTACGACAACTACTGCTCCTACAACAACTACTGCTCCTACAACAACTACTGATGATACTACTCAACTACTGCTCCTACAACAACTACTGCTGATACTACGACAACTACTGCTCCTACAACAACTACTGCTCCTACAACAACTACTGCTGATACTACGTCAACTACTGCTCCTACAACAACTACTGCTGATACTACGTCAACTCCTGCTCCTACAACAACTACTACTCCTACAACAACTACTGATGATACTACGTCAACTCCTGCTCCTACAACAACTTCTGCTCCTACAACAACTACTGCTGATACTACGTCAACTACTGCTCCTACAACAACTACTGCTGATACTACGTCAACTACTGCTCCTACAACAACTACTGCTGATACTACGTCAACTCCTGCTCCTACAACAACTACTGCTCCTACAACAACTACTGCTCCTACAACAACTACTGCTGATACCATGTCAACTACTGCTCCTACAACAACTACTGCTGATACTACGTCAACTCCTGCTCCTACAACAACTACTGCTCCTACAACAACTACTGCTGATACTACGTCAACTCCTGCTCCTACAACAACTACTGCTGATACTACGACAACTACTGCTCCTACAACAACTACTGCTGATACGACGTCAACTACTGCTCCTACAACAACTACTGCTGATACTATGACAACTACTGCTGATAGTACGTCAACTACTGCTCCTACAACAACTACTGCTCCTACAACAACTACTGCTGATACTACGTCAACTCCTGCTCCTACAACAACTACTGCTCCTACAACAACTACTGCTCCTACAACAACTACTGCTCCTACAACAACTACTGCTGATACTACGTCAACTCCTGCTCCTACAACAACTACTGCTCCTACAACAACTACTGCTCCTACAACAACTACTGCTGATACTACGTCAACTACTGCTCCTACAACAACTACTGCTCCTACAACAACTACTGCTGATACTACCTCAACTCCTGCTCCTACAACAACTACTGCTCCTACAACAACTACTGCTCCTACAACAACTACTGCTGATACTACGACAACTACTGCTCCTACAACAACTACTGCTGATACTACGTCAACTCCTGCTCCTACAACAACTACTGCTCCTACAACAACTACGGCTGATACTACGACAACTACTGCTGATACTATGACCATTACTGCTCCTACAACAACAACTCCTGCTCCTACAACAACTACTGCTCCTACAACAACTACTGCTGATACTACGACAACTACTGCTGATACTATGACAACTACTGCTCCTACAACAACAACTACTGCTCCTACAACAACTACTGCTGATACTATGACAACTACTGCTCCTACAACAACTACTGCTGATACTACGTCAACTACTGCTGATACTACGACAACTACTGCTGATACTATGACAACTACTGCTCCTACAACAACTACTGCTCCTACAACAACTACTGATGACACTACATCAACTACTGCTCCTACAACAACTACTGCTGATACTACGTCAACTCCTGCTCCTACAACAACTACTGCTCCTACAACAACTACTGATGATACTACGTCAACTCCTGCTCCTACAACAACTTCTGCTCCTACAACAACTACTGCTGATACTACGTCAACTACTGCTCCTACAACAACTACTGCTGATACTACGTCAACTACTGCTCCTACAACAACTACTGCTGATACTACGTCAACTCCTGCTCCTACAACAACTACTGCTCCTACAACAACTACTGCTGATACTACGTCAACTCCTGCTCCTACAAAAACTACTGCTCCTACAACAACTACTGCTCCTACAACAACTACTGCTGATACTACGTCAACTACTGCTCCTACAACAACTACTGCTCCTACAACAACTACTGCTGATACTACGTCAACTCCTGCTGTACAACAACTACTGCTCCTACAACAACTACTGCTCCTACAACAACTACTGCTGATACTACGACAACTACTGCTGATACTATGACAACTACTGCTCCTACAACAACAACTACTGCTCCTACAACAACTACTGCTGATACTATGACAACTACTGCTCCTACAACAACTACTGCTGATACTACAACAACTACTGCTGATACTACGACAACTACTGCTCCTACAACAACTACTGCTCCTACAACAACTACTGATGATACTACGTCAACTACTGCTCCTACAACAACTACTGCTGATACTAACAACTACTGCTCCTACAACAACTACTGCTCCTACAACAACTACTGCTGATACTACGTCAACTACTGCTCCTACAACAACTACTGCTGATACTACGTCAACTCCTGCTCCTACAACAACTACTGCTCCTACAACAACTACTGCTGATACTACGTCAACTCCTGCTCCTACAACAACTACTGCTCCTACAACAACTACTGCTGATACTACGTCAACTACTGCTCCTACAACAACTACTGCTGATACTACGTCAACTACTGCTCCTACAACAACTACTGCTGATACAACAACTCCTGCTCCTACAACAACTACTGCTCCTACAACAACTACTGCTGATACCATGTCAACTACTGCTCCTACAACAACTACTGCTGATACTACGTCAACTCCTGCTCCTACAACAACTACTGCTCCTACAACAACTACTGCTGATACTACGTCAACTCCTGCTCCTACAACAACTACTGCTGATACTAACAACTACTGCTCCTACAACAACTACTGCTGATACGACGTCAACTACTGCTCCTACAACAACTACTGCTGATACTATGACAACTACTGCTGATAGTACGTCAACTACTGCTCCTACAACAACTACTGCTCCTACAACAACTACTGCTGATACTACGCCAACTCCTGCTCCTACAACAACTACTGCTCCTACAACAACTACTGCTCCTACAACAACTACTGCTCCTACAACAACTACTGCTGATACTACGTCAACTCCTGCTCCTACAACAACTACTGCTCCTACAACAACTACTGCTCCTACAACAACTACTGCTGATACTACTAACAACTACTGCTCCTACAACAACTACTGCTCCTACAACAACTACTGCTGATACTACTCAACTCCTGCTCCTACAACAACTACTGCTCCTACAACAACTACTGCTCCTACAACAACTACTGCTGATACTACGACAACTACTGCTCCTACAACAACTACTGCTGATACTACGTCAACTCCTGCTCCTACAACAACTACTGCTCCTACAACAACTACTGATACTACAACAACTACTGCTGATACTATGACCATTACTGCTCCTACAACAACAACTCCTGCTCCTACAACAACTACTGCTCCTACAACAACTACTGCTGATACTACGACAACTACTGCTGATACTATGACAACTACTGCTCCTACAACAACAACTACTGCTCCTACAACAACTACTGCTGATACTATGACAACTACTGCTCCTACAACAACTACTGCTGATACTACGTCAACTACTGCTGATACTACGACAACTACTGCTGATACTATGACAACTACTGCTCCTACAACAACTACTGCTCCTACAACAACTACTGATGATACTACATCAACTACTGCTCCTACAACAACTACTGCTGATACTACGTCAACTCCTGCTCCTACAACAACTACTGCTCCTACAACAACTACTGATGATACTACGTCAACTCCTGCTCCTACAACAACTTCTGCTCCTACAACAACTACTGCTGATACTACGTCAACTACTGCTCCTACAACAACTACTGATGATACTACGTCAACTACTGCTCCTACAACAACTACTGCTGATACTACGTCAACTCCTGCTCCTACAACAACTACTGCTCCTACAACAACTACTGCTGATACTACGTCAACTCCTGCTCCTACAAAAACTACTGCTCCTACAACAACTACTGCTCCTACAACAACTACTGCTGATACTACGTCAACTACTGCTCCTACAACAACTACTGCTGATACTACGTCAACTCCTGCTCCTACAACAACTACTGCTCCTACAACAACTACTGCTGATACTACGTCAACTCCTGCTCCTACAACAACTACTGCTGATACTACGACAACTACTGCTCCTACAACAACTACTGCTGATACTACGTCAACTACTGCTCCTACAACAACTACTGCTGACACTATGACAACTGCTGCTGATACTACGTCAACTACTGCTCCTACAACATCTACTGCTCCTACAACAACTACTGCTGATACTACGTCAACTCCTGCTCCTACAACAACTACTGCTCCTACAACAACTACTGCTCCTACAACAACTACTGCTCCTACAACAACTACTGCTCCTACAACAACTACTGCTGATACTACGTCAACTCCTGCTCCTACAACAACTACTGCTCCTACAACAACTACTGCTCCTACAACAACTACTGCTGATACTACGACAACTACTGCTCCTACAACAACTACTGCTGATACTACGTCAACTCCTGCTCCTACAACAACTACTGCTCCTACAACAACTACTGCTGATACTACGACAACTACTGCTGATACTATGACAACTACTGCTCCTACAACAACAACTACTGCTCCTACAACAACTACTGCTGATACTATGACAACTACTGCTCCTACAACAACTACTGCTGATACTACGTCAACTACTGCTGATACTACGACAACTACTGCTGATACTATGACAAGTACTGCTCCTACAACAACTACTGCTCCTACAACAACTACTGCTCCTACAACAACTACTGATGATACTACAACAACTACTGCTCCTACAACAACTACTGCTGATACTACGACAACTACTGCTCCTACAACAACTACTGCTCCTACAACAACTACTGCTGATACTACGACAACTACTGCTCCTACAACAACTACTGCTGATACTACGTCAACTCCTGCTCCTACAACAACTACTGCTCCTACAACAACTACTGCTGATACTACGACAACTACTGCTGATACTATGACAACTACTGCTCCTACAACAACAACTACTGCTCCTACAACAACTACTGCTGATACTATGACAACTACTGCTCCTACAACAACTACTGCTGATACTACGTCAACTACTGCTGATACTACGACAACTACTGCTGATACTATGACAACTACTGCTCCTACAACAACTACTGCTCCTACAACAACTACTGCTCCTACAACAACTACTGATGATACTACAACAACTACTGCTCCTACAACAACTACTGCTGATACTACGACAACTACTGCTCCTACAACAACTACTGCTCCTACAACAACTACTGCTCCTACAACAACTACTGCTCCTACAACAACTACTGCTCCTACAACAACTACTTCTGATACTACGTCAACTCCTGCTCCTACAACAACTACTGCTCCTACAACAACTACTGCTGATACTACGTCAACTCCTGCTCCTACAACAACTACTGCTCCTACAACAACTACTGCTGATACTACGACAACTCCTGCTCCTACAACAACTACTGCTGATACTACGACAACTACTGGTCCTACAACAACTACTGCTCCTGCAACAACTACTGCTGATACTACGACAACTACTGCTCCTACAACAACTACTGCTCCTACAACAACTACTGCTGATACTACGTCAACTCCTGCTCCTACAACAACTACTGCTGATACTAACTACTGCTCCTACAACAACTACTGCTCCTACAACAAACTACTGCTGATCCTACAACAACTACTGCTGATACTATGTCAACTACTGCTCCTACAACAACTACTGCTCCTACAACAACTACTGCTGATACTACAACTCCTGCTCCTACAACAACTACTGCTCCTACAACAACTACTGCTCCTACAACAACTACTGCTCCTACAACAACTACTGCTGATACTACGTCAACTCCTGCTCCTACAACAGCTACTGCTCCTACAACAACTACTGCTCCTACAACAACTACTACTCCTACAACAACTACTGCTGATACTACGTCAACTACTGCTCCTACAACAACTACTGCTCCTACAACAACTACTGCTGATACTACGTCAACTCCTGGTCCTACAACAACTACTGCTCCTACAACAACTACTGCTCCTACAACAACTACTGCTGATACTACGTCAACTCCTGCTCCTACAACAACTACTGCTCCTACAACAACTACTGCTCCTACAACAACTACTGCTCCTACAACAACTACTGCTCATACAACAACTACTTCTGATACTACGTCAACTCCTGCTCCTACAACAACTACTGCTCCTACAACAACTACTGCTGATACTACGTCAACTCCTGCTCCTACAACAACTACTGCTCCTACAACAACTACTGCTGATACTACGACAACTCCTGCTCCTACAACAACTACTGCTGATACTACGACAACTACTGGTCCTACAACAACTACTGCTCCTACAACAACTACTGCTGATACTACGACAACTACTGCTCCTACAACAACTACTGCTCCTACAACAACTACTGCTGATACTACGTCAACTCCTGCTCCTACAACAACTACTGCTGATACTACGTCAACTACTGGTCCTACAACAACTACTGCTCCTGCAATAACTACTGCTGATACTACGACAACTACTGTTCCTACAACAACTATTGCTCCTACAACAACTACTGCTGATACTACAACAACTCCTGCTCCTACAACAACTACTGCTGATACTACAACTACTGCTCCTACAACAACTACTGCTCCTACAACAACTACTGCTGATACTATGACAACTACTGCTGATACTATGTCAACTACTGCTCCTACAACAACTACTGCTCCTACAACAACCATTGCTGATACTACACAACTCCTGCTCCTACAACAACTACTGCTCCTACAACAACTACTGCTCCTACAACAACTACTACTCCTACAACAACTACTGCTGATACAACAACTACTGCTCCTACAACAACTACTGCTCCTACAACAACTACTGCTGATACTACGTCATCTCCTGGTCCTACAACAACTACTGCTCCTACAACAACTACTGCTCCTACAACAACTACTGCTGATACTACGTCAACTCCTGCTCCTACAACAACTACTGCTCCTACAACAACTACTGCTCCTACAACAACTACTGCTCCTACAACAACTACTGCTCTCATACAACAACTACTTCTGATACTACGTCAACTCCTGCTCCTACAACAACTACTGCTCCTACAACAACTACTGCTGATACTACCAACTCCTGCTCCACAACAACTACTGCTCCTACAACAACTACTGCTGATACTACGACAACTCCTGCTCCTACAACAACTACTGCTGATACTATGTCAACTACTGTCCTACAACAACTACTGCTCCTACAACAACTACTGCTGATACTACGACAACTACTGCTCCTACAACAACTACTGCTCCTACAACAACTACTGCTGATACTAACAACTCCTGCTCCTACAACAACTACTGCTGATACTACGTCAACTACTGCTCCTACAACAACTACTGCTCCTACAACAACTACTGCTGATACTATGACAACTACTGCTGATACTATTGTCAACTCCTGCTCCTACAACAACTACTGCTCCTACAACAACTACTGCTGATACTACGACAACTACTGCTGATACTAACAACATTGCTCCAACAACAACTACTGCTCCTACAACAACTAGTGCTGATACTATGACAACTACTGCTCCTACAACAACTACTGCTGATACTACGTCAACTACTGCTGATACTACTACAACAACTACTGCTGATACTATGACAACACCACTGCTCCTACAACAACTACTGCTCCTACAACAACTACTGATGATACTACATCAACTACTGCTCCTACAACAACTACTGCTGATACTACGTCAACTCCTGCTCCTACAACAACTACTGCTCCTACAACAACTACTGCTGATACTACGTCAACTCCTGCTCCTACAACAACTACTGCTCCTACAACAACTACTGCTGATACTACGTCACAACTACTGCTCCTACAACAACTACTGCTGATACTACGCCAACTCCTGCTCCTACAACAACTACTGCTGATACTAACAACTCCTGCTCCTACAACAACTACTGCTCCTACAACAACTATTGCTGATACAACGCCAACTCCTGCTCCTACAAAACTACTGCTCCTACAACAACCACTGCTCCTACAATAACTACTGCTGATACTACAACAACTACTGCTCCTACAACAACTACTGCTGATACTACGTCAACTCCTGCTCCTACAACAACTACTGCTCTACAACAACTACTGCTGATACTACGCCAACCCTGCTCCTACAACAACTACTGCTGATACTACGACAACTACTGCTCCTACAACAACTACTGCTGATACTACGTCAACTACTGCTCCTACAACAACTACTGCTGACACTATGACAACTACTGCTGATACTACGTCAACTACTGCTCCTACAACAACTACTGCTCCTACAACAACTACTGCTGATACTACGTCAACTCCTGCTCCTACAACAACTACTGCTCCTACAACAACTACTGCTCCTACAACAACTACTGCTGATACTACGACAACTACTGCTCCTACAACAACTACTGCTGATACTACGTCAACTCCTGCTCCTACAACAACTACTGCTGATACTACGACAACTACTGCTCCTACAACAACTACTGCTGATACTACGTCAACTACTGCTCCAACAACAACTACTGCTGACACTATGACAACTACTGCTGATACTACAACAACTACTGCTCCTACAACAACTACTGCTCCTACAACAACTACTGCTGATACTACGTCAACTCCTGCTCCTACAACAACTACTGCTGATACTACGTCAACTACTGCTCCTACAACAACTACTGCTCCTACAACAACTACTGCTGATACTATGACAACTACTGCTGATACTATGACAACTACTGCTGATACTACGTCAACTCCTGCTCCTACAACAACTACTGCTCCTACAACAACTACTGCTGATACTACGACAACTACTGCTGATACTATGACAACTACTGCCCCTACAACAACAACTACTGCTCCTACAACAACTACTGCTGATACTATGACAACTACTGCTCCTACAACAACTACTGCTGATACTACAACAACTACTGCTGATACTACGACAACTACTGCTGATACTATGACAACCATGCTCCTACAACAACTACTGCTCCTACAACAACTACTGATGATACTACATCAACTACTGCTCCTACAACAACTACTGCTGATACTACGCCAACTCCTGCTCCTACAACAACTACTGCTCCTACAACAACTACTGATGATACTACGTCAACTCCTGCTCCTACAACAACTACTGCTCCTACAACAACTACTGCTGATACAACAACTACTGCTCCTACAACAACTACTGCTGATACCTACAACTACTGCTCCTACAACAACTACTGCTGATACTACGTCAACTCCTGCTCCTACAACAACTACTGCTCCTACAACAACTACTGCTGATACTACTCAACTCCTGCTCCTACAAAACTACTGCTCCTACAACAACTACTGCTCCTACAACAACTACTGCTGATACTACGTCAACTACTGCTCCTACAACAACTACTGCTGATACTAACAACTCCTGCTCCTACAACAACCATTGCTCCTACAACAACTACTGCTGATACTACGCCAACTCCTGCTCCTACAACAACTACTGCTGATACTACGACAACTACTGCTCCTACAACAACTACTGCTGATACTACAACAACTACTGTCCTACAACAACTACTGCTGACACTATGACAACTACTGCTGATACTACGTCAACTACTGCTCCTACAACAACTACTGCTCCTACAACAACTATTGCTGATACTACGTCAACTCCTGCTCCTACAACAACTACTGCTCCTACAACAACTACTGTTTCCTCAACAACCACTGCTCCTACAACAACTACTGCTGATACTACAACAACTCCTGCTCCTACAACAACTACTGCTCCTACAACAACTACTGCTTACAACAACTACTGCTGATACTACGTCAACTCCTGCTCCTACAACAACTACTGCTCCTACAACAACTACTGCTCCTACAACAACTACTGCTGATACTACGACAACCACTGCTCCTACAACAACTACTGCTGATACTACGTCAACTCCTGCTCCTACAACAACTGCTCCGACAACAACTACTGCTGATACTACGACAACTACTGCTGATACTATGACAACTACTGCTCCTACAACAACAACTACTGCTCCTACAACAACTACTGCTGATACTATGACAACCACTGCTCCTACAACAACTACTGCTGATACTACGTCAACTACTGCTGATACTACGACAACTACTGCTGATACTATGACAACTACTGCCTACAACAACTACTGCTCCTACAACAACTACCATTCCTACAACAACTACTGATGATACTACAACAACTACTGCTCCTACAACAACTACTGCTGATACAACAACTACTGCTCCTACAACAACCACTGCTCCTACAACAACTACTGCTCCTACAACAACTACTGCTCCTACAACAACTACTGCTCCTACAACAACTACTTCTGATACTACGTCAACTCCTGCTCCTACAACAACTACTGCTCCTACAACAACTACTGCTGATACTACGTCAACTCCTGCTCCTACAACAACTACTGCTCCTACAACAACTACTGCTGATACTACGACAACTCCTGCTCCTACAACAACTACTGCTGATACTACGACAACTACTGGTCCTACAACAACTACTGCTCCTGCAACAACTACTGCTGATACTACGACAACTACTGCTCCTACAACAACTACTGCTCCTACAACAACTACTGCTGATACTACGACAACTCCTGCTCCTACAACAACTACTGCTGATACTACGTCAACTACTGCTCCTACAACAACTACTGCTCCTACAACAACTACTGCTGATACTATGACAACTACTGCTGATACTATGTCAACTACTGCTCCTACAACAACTACTGCTCCTACAACAACTACTGCTGATACTACGTCAACTCCTGCTCCTACAACAACTACTGCTCCTACAACAACTACTGCTCCTACAACAACTACTGCTGATACTACGTCAACTCCTGCTCCTACAACAACTACTGCTCCTACAACAACCATTGCTGATCCTACAACAACTACTGCTCCTACAACAACTACTGCTCATACAACAACTACTGCTCCTACAACAACTACTTCTGATACTACGTCAACTACTGCTCCTACAACAACTACTGCTCCTACAACAACTACTGCTGATACTACGTCAACTCCTGCTCCTACAACAACTACTGCTGATACTATGTCAACTACTGCTCCTACAACAACTACTGCTCCTACAACAACTACTGCTGATACTATGTCAACCATTGCTCTTACAACAACACTGCTTCCTACAACAACTACTGCTGATACTACGACAACTACTGCTCCTACAACTACTACTGCTCCTACAACAACTACTGCTGATACTACGACAACTACTGCTCCTACAACAACTACTGCTCCTACAACAACTACTGCTCCTACAACAACTACTGCTCCTACAACTACTACTGCTGATACTACGTCAACTACTGCTCCTACAACAACTCCTGCTCCTACAACAACTACTGCTGATACTACGTCAACTACTGCTGATACTACAACAACTACTGCTCCTACAACAACTCCTGCTGATAAAACTACACTGCTCCTACAACAACTACTGCCTACAACAACTACTGCTGATACTACGTCAACTACTGCTCCTACAACAACTACTGCTCCTACAACAACTACTGCTGATACTACGTCAACTACTGCTCCTACAACAACTACTGCTTATACTATGTCAACTACTGCTCCTACAACAACTACTGCTGATACTACGTCAACTCCTGCTCCTACAACAACCATTGCCTACAACAACTATTGCTCTTCACAACAACTACTGCTCTACAACAACATTGCTGATACTGCTCTACAACACTGCTCTTACAACAACTCCTGCTCTACAACAACTAACAACTACTGCTCCTACAACACTACTGCTCCTACAACAACTACTGCTGATACTACGCCAACTCCTGCTCTACAACAACTACTGCTCCTACAACAACTACTGCTCCTACAACAACTACTGCTCCTACAACAACTCCTGCTGATACTACGTCTCACTGCTCTTACAACAACTACTGCTCCTACAACAACTGCTCCTACAACAAACTACTGCTCCTACAACTACTACTGCTCCTACAACAACTACTGCTGATACTATAACAACACTGCTGATACAACAACTACTGCTGATACTATGACAACTACTGCTCCTACAACAACTACTGCTCCTACAACAACTACTGCTCCTACAACAACTACTGATGATACTACAACAACTACTGCTCCTACAACAACTACTGCTGATACTATGACAACTACTGCTCCTACAACAACTACTGCTCCTACAACAACTACTGCTCCTACAACAACTACTGCTCCTACAACAACTACTGCTCCTACAACAACTACTTCTGATACTACAACAACTCCTGCTCCTACAACAACTACTGCTCCTACAACAACTACTGCTGATACTACGTCAACTCCTGCTCCTACAACAACCACTGCTCCTACAACAACTACTGCTGATACTACGATAACTCCTGCTCCTACAACAACTACTGCTGATACTACGACAACTACTGGTCCTACAACAACTACTGCTCCTGCAACAACTACTGCTGATACTACGACAACACTGCTCCTACAACAACTACTGCTCCTACAACAACTACTGCTGATACTACAACAACTCCTGCTCCTACAACATCTACTGCTGATACTAACAACTACTGCTCCTACATCAACTACTGCTCCTACAACAACTACTGCTGATACTATGACAACTACTGCTGATACTATGTCAACATTGCTCCTACAACAACTACTGCTCCTACAACAACTACCTGCTGATACTAACAACAACTACTGCTCCTACAACAACTACTGCTCCTACAACAACTACTGCTGATACTACGTGCTCCTGCTCCTACAACAACTACTGCTCCTACAACACTACTGTACAACAACTGCCTCCTACAACAACTACTGCTCATACAACAATTCATTGCTCCTACAACAACTACTTCTGATACTAACAACTACTGCTCCTACAACAACTACTGCTCCTACAACAACTACTGCTGATACTAACAACCACTGCTCCTACAACAACTACTGCTGATACTATGTCAACTACTGCTGATACAACAACTACTGCTCCTACAACAACTACTGCTGATACTATGTCAACTACTGCTCCTACAACAACCATTGCTCCTACAACAACTACTGCTGATACTACGTCATAACCACTGCTCCTACAACCACCATTGCTCTTACAACAACTACTGCTGATACTACGACAACTACTGCTCCTACAACAACTACTGCTCCTACAACAACTACTGCTCCTACAACAACTACTGCTCCTACAACAACTACTGCTGATACTATGTCAACTACTGTCCTACAACAACTCCTGCTCCTACAACAACTACTGCTGATACTACGTCAACCACTGTCTTTACAACAACCATTGCTCCTACAACAACTCCTGCTCCTACAACAACTACACTGCTCCTACAACTACTACTGCTCCTACAACAACTCATTGCTGATACTACGTCAACTCACTGCTCCTACAACAACCACTGCTCCTACAACAACTCACTGCTGATACTACGCCAACTACTGCTCCTACAACAACTACTGCTTATACTATGCCAACTACTGCTCCTACAACAACTACTGCTGATACTATGTCAACTCCTGCTCCTTACAACAACTACTGCTCCTACAACAACTACTGCTCCTACAACAACTACTGCTCTACAACAACTACTGCTGATACTACAACAACATTGCTCCTACAACAACTACTGCCTACAACAACTCCTGCTCCTACAACAACTACTACTGCCTACAACTACTACTGCTCCACAACAACTACTGCTGATACTACGTCAACTCCTGCTCCTACAACAACCACTGCTGATCCTACAACACCACTTTCCTACAACAACTACTGCTCCTACAACAACTCCTGCTGATACTACAACAACCACTGCTGATACAACAACTACCATTCCTACAACAACTACTGCTCCTACAACAACTACTGCTCCTACAACAACTACTGCTCCTACAACAACTACTGCTGATACTACAACAACTACTGCTCCTACAACAACTACTGCTGATACAACAACCATTGCTCCTACAACAACTACTGCCTCCTACAATACTTGCCAACTCCTGCTCCTACAACAACTACTGCTCCTACAACAACTACTGCTGATACTACGTCACACCATTGCTCCTACAATAACTACATTGCTCCTACAACAACTACTGCTAATACAACAACTACTGCTGCTACTACAACAACTACTGCTCCTACAACAACTACTGCTGATACTACAACAACCACTGCTCCTACAACAACTACTGCTCCTACAACAACTACTGCTGATACTACGTCAACCATTGCCTTACAACAACTACTGTTCCTACAACAACTACTGCTGATACTACGTCAACAACTGCTCCTACAACAACTACTTGCCCTACAACAACTACTGTTCCTACAACAACTACTGCTCCTACAACAACTACTAGTCCTACAACAACTACTGCTCCTACAACAACTACTGCTCCTACAACAACTACTGCTGATACTACGTCAACTACTGCTCCTACAACAACTACTGCTCCTACAACAACACTGCTGATACTACGTCAACTCCTGCTGCCAACAACTACTGCTGATACTATGTCAATTCATTGCTCTTACAACAACTCATTGCTTTACAACAACTACTGTTGATACTACAACAACCACTGCTCTTACACCATACTACTGCGTTTCCTACAACAATTACTGCTGATACTATGCTAACACACATTGCCTTACAACAACCATTGCTCCTACAACAACTACTGCTGATACTACAACAACATTGCTCCTTACAACAACCATTGCCTTACAACAACCACTGCTCTTATAACAACTACGTTGCTCCTACAACAACTACTGCTGATACTACGACAACCACTGCCTTACAACACTGCATTGTCTTACAAATAACAACCATTGCTCTACAACAACCATTGCTGATACTACACACCATTGCTTCAACAACTACTGCTCTTAACAATACAACACCACTACTGCTGATACTACGCTAACAACTCATTGCTGATAACAACAACTACTGCTGACAACAATCTCCTGCTTTACAACAATAACTTGCCTACAACAACCACTGCTGATACTATGTCAACTACAGCTGATACTACGCCAACTCCTGCTCCTAAAACAACTACTGCTCCTACAACAACTACTGCTGATACTATGTCAACTACTGCATTCCTACAACAACTACTGCTGATACTACGTCACTCATTGCCTTACAACACCACTGCTGATATTACATTGCTGAACCATTGGTCCTACAACAATTCATTGCTGATACTACGTCAACTACTGCTCCTACAACAACCATTGCTGATACTACATACACCAACTCCCTGCTCCTACAACAACTACTGCTGATACTGCTCCTACAACACATTACTCCTGATACTACGTCAACTACTGCTCCTTCAACAACTACTGCTACAACAACTACTGCTGATACTACGACAACTACTGCTCCTACAACAACTATTGTTTCCTACAACAACCACTGCCTACAAATCAACCACTGTTTCCTACAACAACCATTGCTCCTACAACAACTACTGCTCCTACAACACCATTGCTCCTACAAAAACTACTTGATACTTACAACGCACCATTCCTACAACAACTACTGCTCTACAACACCATTGCTGATACTACAACAACTCCTGTTTCCTACAATAACTACTGCTGATACAACAACTACTGTTCCTACAACAACTACTGCTGATACAACAACTACTGCTGATACTATGACAACCCCTGCTCCTACAACAACTACTGCTGATACTACGACAACTACTGGTCCTACAACAACTACTGCTCCTACAACAACTACTGCTGATACTACACCAACTACTGCTCCTACAACACCACTGCTCCTACAACAACTACTGCTGATACTACGACACCATTGCTGATACTACAACACTGTTTCATACTACGCCAACATTGCTCTACAACAACTACTGCTGATACTACAACAACTCCTGTTTCCAACAAACACCATTGCCTTACAACAACTACTGCTCCTACAACACCATTGCTGATACTACAACAACTACTGATACTACAACAATTCATTGCTCCTACAACAACTCATTGTTTACAACAACTACTGCTGATATTTACAACCATTGCTCCTACAACAACTACTGCTCTACAACACACTGCTCTTACAACAACTATTGCTGATACTACAACTCCTGCTCCTACAACAACCACTGCTCCTACAACAACTACTGCTACTACAACAACTACTGCTCCTACAACACTACTGCTCCTACAACAACTACATTGCTCCTACAACAACTACTGCTGATACTAACAACTACTGCTCCTACAACAACTACTGCTCCTACAACAACTACTGCTGATACTACGTCAACTACTGCTCCTACAACAACTACTGCTGATACTACAACAACTACTGCTCCTACAACTACTACTGCTCCTACAACAACTACTGCTGATACTATGTCAACCATTGCTCCTACAACAACTACTGCTCCTACAACAACTACTGCTGATACTAAACAACTACTGCTCCTACAACAACTACTGCTCCTACAACAACTACTGCTGATACTACGACAACTACATTGCTCCTACAACAACCATTGCTGATACTACAACAACTATTGCTCCTACAACAACCATTGCTTTACAATAATTCACTGCTGATACTATGTCCAACCATTGCCTCACAACAACAACTCATTGTTTTACAACAACTACTGCTGATACTATTGATCAAACCATTGCTACTACAATAACTACTGCTCCTACAACAACTACTGCTTTACAACAACCACTACTGCTGATACAACACCATTCATTGCCTTACAACACCATTGCTGATACTATGCCTTACAACATTGCTGCCTACAACACTACTGCTCCTACTAAACAACTACTGCTGATACTACACACCATTGCTAACACCATTGCTCCTGCCTAACACTCACTGCTGATACTACATCCACCCTGCCTTACAACAACTACTGCTTCCTACAACAAACTGCTGATCCTACAACACTACTGCTCCTACAACAACTACTGCTGATACGCCACCATTGCTCCTACAACAACTACTGCTGATACTACAACAACTCCTGCTCCTACAACAACTACTACTGCTCCTACACCACATTGCTCTTACAACAACTACTGCTGATACTACGTCAACTCCTGCTCCTACAACACTACTGCTTTACAACAACCACTGCTCCTACAACAACTACACTGCTCCTACAACAACTCCTGCTGATACTACGTCAACTACTGCCTCAACAACACCTACTGCTGATACTACAACAACTCCTGCTCCTACAACAACTACTACTGCTCCTGACAACTACTACTGCTCCTACAACAACTACTGCTGATACTAACAACTACTGCTCCTACAACAACCATTGCCTACAACAACCATTGCTCTTGCCAACAACTACTGCTCCTACAACAACTCCTGCTCCTACAACAACTACTGCTCCTACAACAACTACTGCTGATACTACTACAACAACCACTGCTCCTACAACAACCATTGCTGATCCTACAATCACAACAACCACTGCTGATACTAACAACTCATTGCTCTTACAACTGCTGACCACCATTGCTCCTACAACAACCATTGCTGATACTACACAACTATTGCTCCTACAACAACTACTGCTCCTACAACAACTACTGCTGATACTAACAACCATTGCTCCTACAACAACTACTGTTCCTACAACAACTCATTGCTGATACTATAACACCATTGCCTACAACAACTACTGCTCTTACAACAACCATTGTTCTTACAACACCATTGCCTTACAACAACCATTGTCTGACAAACTACATTGCCTTACAACACCATTCATTGTTTGCTACAACAACCATTGCTGATACTAACAACTATTGCTCCTAACAACAACTGCCTTACAACAACTACTGCTGATACTACACACTACTGCTCCTACAACAACTACTGCTGATACTATGTCAACTCCTGCTCCTACAACAACTACTGCTCCTACAACAACTACTGCTGATACTACGACAACCACTGCTCCTACAACTACTACTGCTCCTACAACAACCACTGCTGATACTACGACAACTACTGCTCCTACAACAACTACTGCTCCTACAACAACTACTGCTGATACTACGCCACACTATTGCCTTCCACAACAACTACTGCTCCTACAACAACTACTGCTCCTACAACAACTACTGCTACTACAACAACTACTGCTGATACTACAACAACCATTGCTCCTACAACAACTACTGCTGATACAACAACTCCTGCTCCAACAACTACTGCTGATACTACGTCAACCACTGCCCTACAACAACTACTGCTCCTACAACAACTCCTGCTCCTACAACAACTACTGCTGATACTACGCCAACACCATTGCCTTACAACAACTACTTCCTACAACAACTCCTGCCTTGATACAACAACAACTGCTCCTATACAACAACTACTGCTGATACTAACAACTACAGCTGATACTACGTCAACTCCTGCTCCTAAACAACTACTGCTCCTACAACAACTACTGCTGATACTATGTCAATTCATTGCTCTTACAATAACTACTGCTGATACTACGTCAACTCATTGCTCCTACAACAACTACTGCTGATACTATGACACCATTGGTCCTACAACAACTACTGCTGATACTACAACATTGCTGATAACTCCTGCTCCTACAACAACTACTGCTGATACTACGTCAACTCCTTTCCTACAACAACCATTGCTGATACTACGACACCATTGCCTTACAACAACTTCTGCTGATACTATGTCACCATTGCCTCAACAATTCAACATTGCCTACAACAACTACTGCTGATACTACGACAACTCCTGCTCCTACAACAACTACTGCTCCTACAACAACTACTGCTCCTACAACAACTACTGCTCCTACAACATTGCTCCTACAACAACCATTGCTCCTACAACAACCATTGCCTCCAAAACGTTGATACTTGATACTACGGCTCAACTGCTGCCTTACAACAACCATTGCCTTACAACAACTCATTGCTGATACTACGACAATTCCTGATCCTGCCAACAACTACTGCTGATACTACGACAACTACTGTTCCTACAAACAACTACTGTTTCCTAACAAATTACCCTACAAACACCATTGCTGATACTAACAACCCCTGCTCTTACAACAACCATTGCTGATATTTACAACTACTGGTCCTACAACAACCTACTGCTCCTACAACAACTACTGCTGATACTACAACAACTACTGCTACAACAACTACATTGCTACAACAACTACTGCTGATACTATGACACTATGCTCCATACACACCATTGCTGCTCCTACAACAACTATTGCTCCTACAACAACTACTGCTGATACTACGTCAACTCCTGCTCCTACAACAACTACTGCTCCTACAACAACTAATGCTCCTACAACAACTACTGCTGATACTACAACAACCACTGCTGATACTATACAACTCATTGCTCCTACAACAACTACTGTTCCTACAACAACTACTGCTGATACTACGTCAACTCCTGCTCCTACAACTACAACAACAACTACTGCTCCAACAACATTGCTCTTACTAAACTACTGTTCCTACAACAACTACTGCTCCTACAACAACTATTGCTGATACTAACAACTACTGCTCCTACAACAACTACTGCTCCTACAACAACTACTGCCTTACAACAACCATTGCTCCTACAACAACACTGCTGATACAACAACTACTGCTCCTACAACAACTACTGCTGATACTACGTCAACTCCTGCTCCTACAACAACTACTGCTGATACAACACACCATTGCTCCTACAACAACTACTGCTGATACAACAACATTGCTTACAACACCATTGTTCCTACAACAACTACTGCTGATACTACAACAACTCCTGCTCCTACAACAACTACTGCTCCTACAACAATTGCTCCTACAACAACTACTGCTGATACTACGTCACTACTGCTCCTACAACAACATTGCTGATCCTACAACAACCACTGCTACTACAACAACTACTGCTCCTACAACAACTAGTTCCTACAACAACTACTGCTGATACTATGTCAACTACTGCTCACAACAACCATTGCTCCTACAACAACTCACTGCTGATACTACGTCACTCCTGCTCCTACAACAACCACTGCTCTTACAACAACCACTGCTGATACTACGCTACTGCTGCTTACAACAACCATTGCTGATACTACAACAACTCCTGCTCCTACAACAACTACTGCTGACTACAACAACAACACTGCTCCTACAACACTACTGCTCCTACAACAACTATTGCTGATACTAACAACTCATTGCCTTTACAACAACTACTGCTGATACAACAACCACTGCTGATACTACAACAACTACTGCTCCTACAACAACTACTGCTGATACTATGACACCATTGCTGATACTTACAACCATTGCTCCTACAACAACTACTGCTGATACTACGTCAACTCCTGCTCTTACAACAACTACTGCTCCTACAACAACTACTGCTCCTACAACAACTACTGCTGATACTAACAACTACTGCTGATACTATGACAACCACTGCTCCTACAACAACAACATTGCTCCTACAACAACTACTGCTGATACTATGACACCATTGCTCCTTACAACAACTACTGCTGATACAATCAACTACTGCTGATACTACGACAACTCACTGCTCCTACAACAACTACTGCTCCTACAACAACTACTGATGATACTACGTCAACTACTGCTCCTACAACAATTCATTGCTGATACTACGTCAACTACTGCTACAACAACTACTTGATCCTACAACAACTACTGCTGATACAACACCAACTTGCCTGCCAACAACAACAACTACTGCTGATACTACGTCAACTACTGCTCCTACAACAACTACTGCTGATACTACGTCAACACCATTGCCTTACAACAACCACTGCTCCTACAACAACTACTGCTGATACTACGCCAACTCCTGCCTTACAAAACTACAACAACTGCTCCTACAACAACTACTGCTGATACTGCTGATACAACTCCTGCTCCTACAACAACTACTGCTGATACTATGACAACTACTGCTCCTACAACAACTACTGCTGATACTACGTCAACTACTGCTCCTACAACAACTACTGCTGATACTACAACAACTACTGCTGATACTACGTCAACTACTGCTCCTACAACAACTACTGCTCCTACAACAACTACTGCTGATACTACGTCAACTACTGCTCCTACAACAACTACTGCTGATAAACAACTCATTGCTCTTACAACAAACTGATACTCTCCTGCTCCTACAACAACTATTGCTCCTACAACAACTACTGCTGATACTACAACAACTCCTGCTCCTACAACAACTACTGCTCCTACAACAACTACTGCTGATACTACAACAACTCCTGCTCCTACAACAACTACTGCTGATACTACAACAACTACTGCTCCTACAACAACTACTGCTGATACTACGTCAACTACTGCTCCTACAACAACTACTGCTGATACTACGACAACTACTGCTCCTACAACAACAACTACTGCTCCTACAACAACTACTGCTGATACTACGTCAACTGCTGCTCCTACAACAACTACTGCTCCTACAACAACTACTGCTATACAACACCACTACTGCTCCTACAACAACTACTGCTGATACTACGTCAACTCCTGCTCCTACAACAACTACTGCTCCTACAACAACTACTGCCTACAACAACTACTGATACTACAACAACTACTGATACTTACAACAACCACTGCTCCTACAACAACTACTGCTCCTACAACAACTCCTGCTCCTACAACAACAACTACTGCTCCTACAACAACTACTGCTCCTACAACAACTACTGCTGATACTACGTCAACTTCCTGCTCCTACAACAACTACTGCTCCTACAACAACTACTGCTCCTACAACAAACAACTACTGCTGATACTACGCCAACTTGCTCCTACAACAACTCACTGCTCCTACAACAACTACTGCTGATACTACGTCAACTACTGCTCTACAACAACTACTGCTCCTACAACAACTCCTGCTCCTACAACAACTACTGCTCCTACAACTACTACTGCTCCTACAACAACTACTGCTGATACTACATCAACTACTGCTCCTACAACAACTACTGCTTGATACTACGCCCACCATTGCTCCTACAACAACTACTGCTGATACTACGTCAACAAATACTATGTCATTGCTCCTACAACAAACTGCTCCTACAACAACTTGCTGATATTACGCTACAACACACTGCTCCTACAACAACTACTGCTGATCCTACAACAACTTGCCCTACAACAACTACTGCTCCTACAACAACCTGCTGATACTACTCACAACTACTGCTCCTACAACAACTATTGCCTTACAACAACTCCTGCTCCTACAACAACTAATAACCACTTGCTCCTACAACAACTACTGCTCCTACAACAACCATTGCTGATACAACAACTGCTGATCATTGCTCTTACAACAACTACTGCTCCTACAACAACTACTGCTCCTACAACAACTACTGTTACTACAACAACCATTGCTCCTACAACAACTACTGTCCTACAACAACTACTGCTCCTGATACATTGCCTTACAACAACTACTGCTGATAACAACTACTGCTCCTTACAACAACCATTGCTGATACTATACAACTCATTGCCTTACAACAACTACTGCTGATACTATGTCAACTACTGCTCTTACAACAACTACTGCTGATACTACGTCAACTACTGCTCCTACAACAACTACTGTTTCCTACAACAACTACTGCTGATACTACAACAACCACTGCTCCTACAACAACTACTGCTCTTACAACAACTATTGCTCTTACAACAACCATTGCTCCTACAACAACCACTGCTGATACTACACAACTATTGCTCCTACAACAACTCCTGCTCCTACAACAACTACTGCTGATACTACAACAACTACTGCTCCTACAACAACCACTGCTCCTACAACAACTCACTGCTGACAACAACTACTACTGCTCCTACAACAACTACTGCTGATACTAACAACTACTGCCTACAACAACTACTGCTCCTACAACAACTACTGCTGATACTACGTCAACTACTGCTCCTACAACAACTACTGCTGATACTACGTCAACTACTGCTCCTACAACAACTACTGCTGATACTATGTCAACTACTGCTGATACTACGTCAACTCCTGCTCCTAAAACAACTACTGCTCCTACAACAACTACTGCTGATACTATGTCAACTACTGCTCCTACAACAACTACTGCTGATACTATGTCAACTACTGCTCCTACAACAACTATTGCTGATACTATGTCAACCATTGCTCTTACAACAACTACTGCTCTTACAACAACTACTGCTGATACTAACAACTACTGCTCCTACAACAACTATTGCTCTACAACAACTACTGCTCCTACAACAACCATTGCTCCTACAACTACTATTGTGTCAACATTGCTCCTACAACAACTCCTGCTGATACAACAACTACTGCTGATACTAACCACTACTGCTCCTACAACAACTACTGCTCCTACAACAACTCCTGATTCCTACAACAACAACTACTGCTGATACCTACAAACTACTGTTCCTACAACAACTACTGCTGATACTACAACCACTGCTCCTACAACAACTACTGCTCCTACAACAAACTACTGCTGATACAACAACTACTGCTCCTACAACAACTACTGCTTATAACAACTACTGCTCCTACAACAACTACTGCTGATACTACGTCAACTACTGCTCCTACAACAACCATTGCTCCTACAACAACTACTGCTACTACAACAACCACTGCTCCTACAACAACTACTGCTGCCTACAACAACTACTGCCTACAACAACTACTGCTCCTACAACAACTCCTGCTCCTACAACAACTACTACTGCTCCTACAACTACATTGCTCCTACAACAACTACTGCTGATACTACGACAACTCCTGCTCCTACAACAACTACTGCTACAACAACTACTGCTGATACTACAACAACTACTGCTCCTACAACAACTCCTGCTGATACTACCAACAACAACAACATTGCTCCTACAACAACTCCTGCTCCTACAACAACTACAACTACAACTACTACTGCTCCTACAACAACTACTGCTGATACAACAACTACTGCTCCTACAACAACTACTGCTCCTACAACAACTACTGCTCCTACAACAACTACTGCTCCTACAACAACTCCTGCTCCTACAACAACTACTGCTCCTACAACAACTACTGCTGATACTACGTCAACTACTGCTCCTACAACAACTACTGCTCCTACAACAACTACTGCATACTACAACAACTACTGCTCCTACAACAACTACTGCTCCTACAACAACTACTGCTGATACTACGTCAACTACTGCTCCTACAACAACTGCCTTACAACAACTACTGCTGATACTATTGTCAACTATTGCTCTACAACAATTCACTGTTCCTACAACAACTACTGCTGATACTACGATCAACTACTGCTCTACAACAACCACTGCTCCTACAACAACTACTGCTGACAACTATTGCTCCTACAACAACAACAACAACTACTGCTCCTACAACAACTACTGCTCCTACAACAACTACTGCTGATACTACAACAACTACTGCTCCTACAACAACTACTGCTCCTACAACAACTACTGCTGATACAATCAACTACTGCTCCTACAACAACTACTGCTGATAATGTCAACTACTGCTCCTACAACAACTACTGCTCCTACAACAACTACTGCTGATACTACAACCATACTGCTCCTACAACAACCACTGCTCCTACAACAACTACTGCTGATACTACGACAACTACTGCTCCTACAACAACCATTGCCTCTACAACAACTACTGCTGATACTACGTCAACCACTGCTGCCTACAACAACTACTGCTCCTACAACAACTACTGCTGACAACAACTACTGCTCCTACAACAACTACTGATACTACAACAACTTGCTCCTACAACAACTACTGCTCCTACAACAACTACTGCTCCTACAACAACTACTGCTGATACTACGCCAACTACTGCTCTTACAACAACCACTGCTCCTACAACAACTCCATTGCTCCTACAACAACTACTGCTGATACTACGTCAACTAACAACTACTGCTCTTACAACAACTACTCTACTCCTTCATTGCTCCTACAACAACAACTGCTCCTACAACAACTACTGCTGATACTATGTCAACTACTGCTGATACTACAACAACTCCTGCTCCTACAACAACTACTGCTCCTACAACAACTACTGCTGATACTATGTCAATGTACAACTCCTACAACAACTACTGCTGATACTACAACAACCACTGCTGATACTACAACAACTACTGCCTACAACAACTACTTGCTCCTACAACAACTACTGCTGATACTACAACAACCATTGCTGATACTACAACAACTACTGCTCTTACAACAACTACTGCTCCTACAACAACTACTGCTGATACTATGTCAACTTGCTCCTACAACAACTACTGCTCCTACAACAACTACTGCTGATACAACAACTACTGCTCCTACAACAACTACTGCTCCTACAACAACTACTGCTCCTACAACAACTACTGCTCCTACAACAACTACTGCTGATACTACAACAGCGTTACTGCTCCTCCTAAAACAAACAACAACTACTGCTGATACTAACAACTACTGCTCCTACAACAACAACTACTGCTCCTACAACAACTACTACTGCTCCTACAACAACTACTACTGCTCCTACAACAACTACTGCTGATACTACAACAACTACTGCTCCTACAACAACTACTGCTCCTACAACAACTACTGCTGATACTAACAACTACTGCTCCTACAACAACTACTGCTGATACTACGCCAACTACTGCTACTACAACAACTACTGCTCCTACAACAACTACTGCTGATACTATGTCAACTACTGCTGATACTACAAACTCCTGCTCCTAAAACAACTACTGCTCCTACAACAACTACTGCTGATACTATGTCAACTCACTGCTCCTACAACAACTACTGCTGATACTATGTCAACTACTGCTACAACAACTACTGCTGATACTATGTCAACTACTGCTCCTACAACAACTACTGCTCCTACAACAACTACTGCTGATACTACGTCAACTACTGCTCCTACAACAACTACTGCTCCTACAACAACTACTGCTCCTACAACAACTACTGCTCCTACAACTACTACTGCTGATACTACGTCAACTACTGCTCCTACAACAACTGCCTGCTCCTACAACAACTACTGCTGATACTACGTCAACTACTGCTCCTACAACAACTACTGCTCCTACAACAACTCCTGCTCCTACAACAACTACTACTGCTCCTACAACTACTACTGCTCCTACAACAACTACTGCTGATACTACGTCAACTACTGCTCCTACAACAACTACTGCTCCTACAACAACTACTGCTGATACTACGCAACTACTGCTCCTACAACAACTACTGCTTGATACTACAACAACTACTGCTCCTACAACAACTACTGCTGATACTATGTCAACTCCTGCTCCTACAACAACTACTGCTCCTACAACAACTACTGCTCCTACAACAACACTGCTCCTACAACAACTACTGCTGATACTATGTCAACTACTGCTCCTACAACAACTACTGCTCCTACAACAACTCCTGCTCCTACAACAACTACTACTGCTCCTACAACTACTACTGCTCCTACAACAACTACTGCTGATACTACGCCAACTCCTGCTCCTACAACAACTACTGCTCCTACAACAACTACTGCTCCTACAACAACTACTGCTCCTACAACAACTCCTGCTGATACTATCAACTACTGCTCCTACAACAACTACTGCTGATACAACAACTCCTGCTCCTACAACAACTACTACTGCTCCTACAACTACTACTGCTCCTACAACAACTACTGCTGATACTACGTCAACTACTGCTCCTACAACAACTACTGCTCCTACAACAACTACTGCTCCTACAACAACTACTGCTCCTACAACAACTCCTGCTCCTACAACAACTACTGCTCCTACAACAACTACTGCTGATACTACGTCAACTACTGCTCCTACAACAACTACTGCTCCTACAACAACTACTGCTAATACTACGACAACTACTGCTCCTACAACTACTACTGCTCCTACAACAACTACTGCTGATACTACGTCAACTACTGCTCCTACAACAACTACTGCTCCTACAACAACTACTGCTGATACTACGTCAACTACTGCTCCTACAACAACTACTGTTCCTACAACAACTACTGCTGATACTACGTCAACTACTGCTCCTACAACAACTACTGCTCCTACAACAACTACTGTTCCTACAACAACTACTGCTCCTACAACAACTACTAGTCCTACAACAACTACTGCTCCTACAACAACTACTGCTCCTACAACAACTACTGCTGATACTACGTCAACTACTGCTCCTACAACAACTACTGCTCCTACAACAACTACTGCTGATACTACGTCAACTCCTGCTCCTACAACAACTACTGCTGATACTATGTCAACTACTGCTCCTACAACAACTACTGCTCCTACAACAACTACTGCTGATACTAACAACCATTGCTCCTACAACAACTACTGCTCCTACAACAACTACTGCTGATACTAAACAACTACTGCTCCTACAACAACTACTGCTCCTACAACAACTACTGCTCCTACAACAACTACTGCTGATACTACGACAACTACTGCTCCTACAACAACTACTGCTCCTACAACAACTACTGCTCCTACAACAACTACTGCTGATACTACGACAACTACTGCTCCTACAACAACTACTGCTCCTACAACAACTCCTGCTCCTACAACAACTACTGCTGATACTACGTCAACTACTGCTCCTACAACAACTACTGCTCCTACAACAACTCCTGCTCCTACAACAACAACTGCTCCTACAACAACTACTGCTGATACTACAACAGCTGATAACCAACTGCTCCTACAACAACTACTGCTCCTACAACAACTACTGCTGATACTATGTCAACTACTGCTCCTACAACAACTACTGCTGATACTATGTCAACTACTGCTCCTACAACAACTACTGCTGATACTATGGCAACTACTGCTCCTACAACAACTACTGCTCCTAAAACAACTACTGCTGATACTACGTCAACTACTGCTCCTACAACAACTACTGCTCCTACAACAACTACTGCTCCTACAACAACTACTGCTGCTCCTACAACAACTACTGCTGATACTACAACAACTACTGCTCCTACAACAACTCCTGCTCCTACAACAACTACTGCTGATACTACGTCAACTACTGCTCATACAACAACTACTGCTCCTACAACAACTCCTGCTCCTACAACAACTACTACTGCTCCTACAACTACTACTGCTCCTACAACAACTACTGCTGATACTACGACAACTACTGCTCCTACAACAACTACTGCTCCTACAACAACTACTGCTGATACAACAACTACTGCTCCTACAACAACTACTGCTTGATACTACAACACTACTGCTCCTACAACAACTACTGCTGATACTACGTCAACTCCTGCTCCTACAACAACTACTGCTCCTACAACAACTACTGCTCCTACAACAACTACTGCTGATATTACGTCAACTACTGCTCCTACAACAACTACTGCTCCTACAACAACTACTGCTCCTACAACAACTACTGCTCCTACAACAACTCCTGCTGATACTACGTCAACTACTGCTCCTACAACAACTACTGCTCCTACAACAACTCCTGCTCCTACAACAACTACTACTGCTCCTACAACAACTACTGCTCCTACAACAACTACTGCTCCTACAACAACTACTGCTGATACTACGTCAACTACTGCTCCTACAACAACTACTGCTCCTACAACAACTCCTGCTCCTACAACAACTACTGCTGATACTACGTCAACTACTGCTCCTACAACAACTACTCCTCCTACAACAACTCCTGCTCCTACAACAACAACTGCTCCTACAACAACTACTGCTGATACTATGTCAACTACAGCTGATACTACGTCAACTCCTGCTCCTAAAACAACTACTGCTCCTACAACAACTACTGCTGATACTATGTCAACTACTGCTCCTACAACAACTACTGCTGATACTATGTCAACTACTGCTCCTACAACAACTACTGCTGATACTATGTCAACTACTGCTCCTACAACAACTACTGCTCCTACAACAACTACTGCTGATACTACGTCAACTACTGCTCCTACAACAACTACTGCTCCTACAACAACTACTGCTCCTACAACAACTACTGCTCCTACAACAACTACTGCTGATACTACGTCAACTACTGCTCCTACAACAACTCCTGCTCCTACAACAACTACTGCTGATACTACGTCAACTACTGCTCATACAACAACTACTGCTCCTACAACAACTCCTGCTCCTACAACAACTACTACTGCTCCTACAACTACTACTGCTCCTACAACAACTACTGCTGATACTACGACAACTACTGCTCCTACAACAACTACTGCTCCTACAACAACTACTGCTGATACTACGTCAACTACTGCTCCTACAACAACTACTGCTGATACTACGTCAACTACTGCTCCTACAACAACTACTGCTGATACTACGTCAACTCCTGCTCCTACAACAACTACTGCTCCTACAACAACTACTGCTCCTACAACAACTACTGCTGATACAACAACTACTGCTCCTACAACAACTACTGCTCCTACAACAACTACTGCTCCTACAACAACTACTGCTCCTACAACAACTCCTGCTGATACTACAACTACTGCTCCTACAACAACTATTGCTGATACAACAACTACTGCTCCTACAACAACTACTGCTCCTACAACAACTACTGCTCCTACAACAACTACTGCTCCTACAACAACTACTGCTGATACTACGTGACAACTACTGCCTACAACAACTACTGCTCCTACAACAACTCCTGCTCCTACAACAACTACTGCTGATACTACAACCACTGCTCCTACAACAACTACTGCTCCTACAACAACTCCTGCTCCTACAACAACTACTGCTCCTACAACAACTACTGCTGATACTAACAACTACTGCTGATACTAACAACTCCTGCTCCTACAACAACTACTGCTCCTACAACAACTACTGCTGATAACTACTGCTCCTACAACAACTACTGCTGATACTACAACAACTCACTGCTCCTACAACAACTACTGCTGATACTATGTCAACTACTGCTCCTACAACAACTACTGCTCCTACAACAACTACTGCTGATACAACGCCAACTACTGCTCCTACAACAACTACTGCTCCTACAACAACTACTGCTCCTGACAACAACTACTGCTCCTACAACAACTACTGCTCCTACAACAACTACTGCTGATACTAACAACTCCTGCTCCTACAACAACTACTGCTCCTACAACAACTACTGCTCCTACAACAACTACTGCTCCTACAACAACTACTGCTGATACAACAACTCCTACAACAACTACTGCTCCTACAACAACTACTGCTGATACTACGTCAACTACTGCTCCTACAACAACTACTGCTCCTACAACAACTCCTGCTCCTACAACAACTACTACTGCTCCTACAACAACTACTGCTCCTACAACAACTACTGCTGATACTACAATCAACTACTGCTCCTACAACAACTACTGCTTATACTACAACAACTACTGCTCCTACAACAACTACTGCTGATACTACAACAACTCCTGCTCCTACAACAACTACTGCTCCTACAACAACAACACTGATCCTACAACAACTACTGCTGATCCTACAACAACTACTGCTCCTACAACAACCACTGCCTACAACAACTACTGCTCCTACAACAACTACTGCTCCTACAACAACTACTGCTGATACTACGTCAACTACTGCCCTACAACAACTACTGCTCCTACAACAACTACTGCTGATACAACAACTACTACTGCTCCTACAACAACTACTGCTCCTACAACAACTACTGCTCATACAACAATTCTGCTCCTACAACAACCACTTCCTACAACAACTATTGCTGATACAACAACTACTGCTCCTACAACAACTACTGCTCCTACAACAACTACTAGTCCTACAACAACTACTGCTCCTACAACAACTACTGCTCCTACAACAACTACTGCTGATACTACAACAACCATTGCTCCTACAACAACTACTGCTGATACTATGTCAACTACTGCTCCTACAACAAACTGCTGATACTATGTCAACTACTGCTCCTACAACAACTACTGCTGATACTATGTCAACTACTGCTCCTACAACAACTACTGCTCCTACAACAACTACTGCTGATACTATACAACTACTGCTCCTACAACAACTACTGCTCCTACAACAACTACTGCTCCTACAACAACTCACTGCTCCTACAACAACTACTGCTGATACTACAACAACTACTGCTCCTACAACAACCACTGCTCCTACAACAACTACTGCTGATACTACGTCAACAACTGCTCTTACAACAACTACTGCTCCTACAACAACTCCTGCTCCTACAACAATACTACTGCTCAACTACAACAACTACTGCTGATACTACACACAACTACTGCTCCTACAACAACTACTGATACTACGTCAACCACTGCCTACAACAACACTGCTCCTACAACAACTACTGCTGATACTACGTCAACTCCTGCTCCTAAACAACTACTGCTCTACAACAACTACTGCTGATACTAACAACTACTGCTCCTACAACAACTACTGCTGATACTAACAACTACTGCTCCTACAACAACTACTGCTGATACTATGTCAACTACTGCTCCTACAACAACTACTGCTCCTACAACAACTACTGCTGATACTACGCCAACTACTGCTCCTACAACAACTACTGCTGATACTACAACAACTACTGCTCCTACAACAACTACTGCTCCTACAACAACTACTGCTGATACTACAACAACTACTGCTCCTACAACAACTCCTGCTCCTACAACAACTACTGCTGATACTACGTCAACTACTGCTCCTACAACAACTACTGCTCCTACAACAACTACTGCTCCTACAACAACTACTGCTCCTACAACAACTACTGCTGATATTACAACAACTACTGCTCCTACAACAACTACTGCTACCTACAACAACTCCTGCTCCTACAACAACTACTGCTCCTACAACAACTACTGCTCCTACAACAACTACTGCTGATACTACGTCAACTCCTGCTCCTACAACAACTACTGCTCCTACAACAACTACTGCTCCTACAACAACTACTGCTCCTACAACAACTACTGCTGATACTACGTCAACTACTGCTCCTACAACAACTACTGCTCCTACAACAACTCCTGCTCTGATACAACAACTACTACTGCTCCTACAACAACTACTGCTCCTACAACAACTACTGCTGATACTAACAACTACTGCTCCTACAACAACTACTGCTCCTACAACAACTACTGCTCCTACAACAACTACTGCTCCTACAACAACTACTGCTCCTACAACAACTACTGCTCCTACAACAACTACTGCTGATACTACGTCAACTACTGCTCCTACAACAACTACTGCTCCTACAACAACTACTGCTGATACTACAACAACTACTGCTTACAACAACTACTGCCCTACAACAACTACTGCTGATACTACAACAACTACTGCTCTTACAACAACTATTGCTCCTACAACAACTACTGCTGATACTACAACTATTGCTCCTACAACAACTACTGCTCCTACAACAACTACTGATCCTACAACAACTACTGCTCCTACAACAACTACTGCTCCTACAACAACTACTGTTCCTACAACAACTACTGCTCCTACAACAACTACTAGTCCTACAACAACTACTGCTCCTACAACAACTACTGCTCCTACAACAACTACTGCTGATACTACGTCAACTACTGCTCCTACAACAACTACTGCTCCTACAACAACTACTGCTGATACTACGTCAACTCCTGCTCCTACAACAACTACTGCTGATACTATGTCAACTACTGCTCCTACAACAACTACTGCTCCTACAACAACTACTGCTGATACTACGACAACTACTGCTCCTACAACTACTACTGCTCCTACAACAACTACTGCTGATACTACGACAACTACTGCTCCTACAACAACTACTGCTCCTACAACAACTACTGCTGATACTACGTCAACTACTGCTCCTACAACAACTACTGCTCCTACAACAACTACTGCTCCTACAACAACTACTGCTCCTACAACAACTACTGCTGATACTACGACAACTACTGCTCCTACAACAACTACTGCTCCTACAACAACTACTGCTCCTACAACAACTACTGCTGATACTACGTCAACTACTGCTCCTACAACAACTACTGCTCCTACAACAACTCCTGCTCCTACAACAACTACTGCTGATACTACGTCAACTACTGCTCCTACAACAACTACTCCTCCTACAACAACTCCTGCTCCTACAACAACAACTGCTCCTACAACAACTACTGCTGATACTATGTCAACTACAGCTGATACTACGTCAACTCCTGCTCCTAAAACAACTACTGCTCCTACAACAACTACTGCTGATACTATGTCAACTACTGCTCCTACAACAACTACTGCTGATACTATGTCAACTACTGCTCCTACAACAACTACTGCTGATACTATGGCAACTACTGCTCCTACAACAACTACTGCTCCTACAACAACTACTGCTGATACTACGTCAACTACTGCTCCTACAACAACTACTGCTCCTACAACAACTACTGCTCCTACAACAACTACTGCTGATACTATGTCAACCACCTACAACAACCACTGCTCCTACAACAACTACTGCTGATACTACGACAACTACTGCTCCTACAACAACTACTGCTCCTACAACAACTACTGCTCCTACAACAACTACTGCTCCTACAACAACTACTGCTGATACTACGTCAACTACTGCTCCTACAACAACTCCTGCTCCTACAACAACTACTGCTGATACTACGTCAACTACTGCTCCTACAACAACTACTGCTCCTACAACAACTCCTGCTCCTACAACAACTACTACTGCTCCTACAACAACTACTGCTGATACTACGACAACTACTGCTCCTACAACAACTACTGCTCCTACAACAACTACTGCTGATACTACGTCAACTACTGCTCCTACAACAACTACTGCTGATACTACGTCAACTACTGCTCCTACAACAACAACTACTGCTGATACATGTCAACTACTGCTGATACTAACAACTCCTGCTCCTACAACAACTACTGCTCCTACAACAACTACTGCTGATACTATGTCAACTACTGCTCCTACAACAACTACTGCTGATACTATGTCAACTACTGCTCCTACAACAACTACTGCTGATACTATGTCAACTACTGCTCCTACAACAACTACTGCTCCTACAACAACTACTGCTGATACTACGTCAACTACTGCTCCTACAACAACTACTGCTCCTACAACAACTACTGCTCCTACAACAACTACTGCTCCTACAACAACTACTGCTGATACTACGTCAACTACTGCTCCTACAACAACTCCTGCTCCTACAACAACTACTGCTGATACTACGTCAACTACTGCTCCTACAACAACTACTGCTCCTACAACAACTCCTGCTCCTACAACAACTACTACTGCTCCTACAACTACTACTGCTCCTACAACAACTACTGCTGATACTACGTCAACTACTGCTCCTACAACAACTACTGCTCCTACAACAACTACTGCTGATACTACGTCAACTACTGCTCCTACAACAACTACTGCTTATACTACGTCAACTACTGCTCCTACAACAACTACTGCTGATACTACGTCAACTCCTGCTCCTACAACAACTACTGCTCCTACAACAACTACTGCTCCTACAACAACTACTGCTCCTACAACAACTACTGCTGATATTACGACAACTACTGCTCCTACAACAACTACTGCTCCTACAACAACTCCTGCTCCTACAACAACTACTACTGCTCCTACAACTACTACTGCTCCTACAACAACTACTGCTGATACTACGTCAACTCCTGCTCCTACAACAACTACTGCTCCTACAACAACTACTGCTCCTACAACAACTACTGCTCCTACAACAACTCCTGCTGATACTACGTCAACTACTGCTCCTACAACAACTACTGCTCCTACAACAACTCCTGCTCCTACAACAACTACTACTGCTCCTACAACTACTACTGCTCCTACAACAACTACTGCTGATACTACAACAACTACTGCTCCTACAACAACTACTGCTCCTACAACAACTACTGCTCCTACAACAACTACTGCTCCTACAACAACTCCTGCTCCTACAACAACTACTGCTCCTACAACAACTACTGCTGATACTACAACAACACTGCTCCTACAACAACCTGCTCCTACAACAACTACTGCTGATACTACGACAACTACTGCTCCTACAACAACTACTGCTCCTACAACAACTACTGCTGATACTACGTCAACTACTGCTCCTACAACAACTACTGCTCCTACAACAACTACTGCTGATACTACGTCAACTACTGCTCCTACAACAACTACTGTTCCTACAACAACTACTGCTGATACTACGTCAACTACTGCTCCTACAACAACTACTGCTCCTACAACAACTACTGTTCCTACAACAACTACTGCTCCTACAACAACTACTAGTCCTACAACAACTACTGCTCCTACAACAACTACTGCTCCTACAACAACTACTGCTGATACTACGTCAACTACTGCTCCTACAACAACTACTGCTCCTACAACAACTACTGCTGATACTACGTCAACTCCTGCTCCTACAACAACTACTGCTGATACTATGTCAACTACTGCTCCTACAACAACTACTGCTCCTACAACAACTACTGCTGATACTACGACAACTACTGCTCCTACAACAACTACTGCTCCTACAACAACTACTGCTGATACTACGACAACTACTGCTCCTACAACAACTACTGCTCCTACAACAACTACTGCTCCTACAACAACTACTGCTGATACTACGACAACTACTGCTCCTACAACAACTACTGCTCCTACAACAACTACTGCTCCTACAACAACTACTGCTGATACTACGTCAACTACTGCTCCTACAACAACTACTGCTCCTACAACAACTCCTGCTCCTACAACAACTACTGCTGATACTACGTCAACTACTGCTCCTACAACAACTACTGCTCCTACAACAACTCCTGCTCCTACAACAACTACTGCTCCTACAACAACTACTGCTGATACAACAACTACTGCTGATACTACGACAACTCCTGCTCCTACAACAACTACTGCTCCTACAACAACTACTGCTGATACTATGTCAACTACTGCTCCTACAACAACTACTGCTGATACTATGTCAACTACTGCTCCTACAACAACTACTGCTGATACTATGTCAACTACTGCTCCTACAACAACTACTGCTCCTACAACAACTACTGCTGATACTACGCAACAACTACTGCTCCTACAACAACTACTGCTCCTACAACAACTACTGCTCCTACAACAACTACTACTGCTCCTACAACAACTACTGCTGATACTACAACAACTACTGCTCCTACAACAACTCCTGCTCCTACAACAACTACTGCTGATACTACGCCAACTACTGCTCATACAACAAACCTACAACAACTCCTGCTCCTACAACAACTACTACTACTGATACTACAACTACTACTGCTCCTACAACAACTACTGCTGATACTACAATAACTACTGCTGATCTCTACAACAACTACTGCTCCTACAACAACTACTGCTGATACTACGCCAACTACTGCTCCTACAACAACTACTGCTGATACTACAACAACTACTGCTCCTACAACAACTACTGCTGATACTACAACAACTCCTGCTCCTACAACAACTACTGCTCCTACAACAACTACTGCTCCTACAACAACTACTGCTGATACTACGTCAACTACTGCTCCTACAACAACTACTGCTCCTACAACAACTACTGCTCCTACAACAACCACTGCTCCTACAACAACTACTGCTGATCCTACAATACTAACAACCATTGCTCCTACAACAACTACTGCTCCTACAACAACTCCTGCTCCTACAACAACTACACTGCTCCTACAACAACTACTGCTCCTACAACAACTACTGCTCCTACAACAACTACTGCTGATACTACAACAACTACTGCTCCTACAACAACTACTGCTCCTACAACAACTCCTGCTCCTACAACAACTACTGCTGATACTACAACAACTACTGCTCCTACAACAACTACTGCTCCTACAACAACTACTGCTGCTCCTACAACAACTACTGCTCCTACAACAACTACTGCTGATACTATGTCAACTACTGCTGATACTACGTCAACTCCTGCTCCTAAAACAACTACTGCTCCTACAACAACTACTGCTGATACTATGTCAACTACTGCTCCTACAACAACTACTGCTGATACTATGTCAACTACTGCTCCTACAACAACTACTGCTGATACTATGGCAACTACTGCTCCTACAACAACTACTGCTCCTAAACAACTACTGCTGATACTACGTCAACTACTGCTCCTACAACAACTACTGCTCCTACAACAACTACTGCTCCTACAACAACTACTGCTCCTACAACAACTACTGCTGATACAACAACTACTGCTCCTACAACAACCCTGCTCCTACAACAACTACTAGTCCTACAACAACTACTGCTCCTACAACAACTACTGCTCCTACAACAACTCCTGCTCCTACAACAACTACTACTGCTCCTACAACTACTACTGCTCCTACAACAACTACTGCTGATACTACGACAACTACTGCTCCTACAACAACTACTGCTCCTACAACAACTACTGCTGATACTACGTCAACTACTGCTCCTACAACAACTACTGCTGATACTATGTCAACTACTGCTCCTACAACAACTACTGCTGATACTAACAACTACTGCTCCTACAACAACTACTGCTCCTACAACAACTACTGCTCCTACAACAACTACTGCTGATACTACAACAACTACTGCTGCCTACAACAACTACTGCTCCTACAACAACTACTGCTCCTACAACAACTATTGCTCCTACAACAACTCCTGCTGATACTAACAAACAACTACTGCTCCTACAACAACTCCTGCTCCTACAACAACTCCTGCTCCTACAACAACTACTGCTCCTACAACAACTACTGCTGATACAACAACCATTGCCTACAACAACTACTGCTCCTACAACAACTACTGCTCCTACAACAACTACTGCTCCTACAACAACTACTGCTCCTACAACAACTACTGCTCCTACAACAACTACTGCTCCTACAACAACTACTGCTCCTACAACAACTACTGCTCCTACAACAACTACTGCTGATACTACATCAACTACTGCTCCTACAACAACTACTGCTCCTACAACAACTACTGCTGATACTACAACTACTGCTCCTACAACAACTATTGCTGATACTATGTCAACTACATTGCTCCTACAACAACTACTGCTCCTACAACAACTACTGCTGATACTACGACAACTACTGCTCCTACAACAACTACTGCTCCTACAACAACTACTGCTGATACTACAACAACTACTGCTCCTACAACAACTACTGCTCCTACAACAACTACTGCTGATACTACGTCAACTACTGCTCCTACAACAACTACTGCTCCTACAACAACTACTGCTGATACTACAACAACTACTGCTCCTACAACAACTACTGCTGATACTACAACAACTACTGCTCCTACAACAACTACTGCTGATACAACAACTACTGCTCCTACAACAACTACTGATACTACGTCAACTACTTCCTACAACAACTACTGCTCCTACAACAACTACTGCTCCTACAACAACTACTGCTGATCCTACAACAACTACTGCTCCTACAACAACTACTGCTCCTACAACAACTACTGCTCCTACAACAACTACTGCTGATACAACAACTACTGCTGATAATGTCAACTGCTGATACTAACAACCCTGCTCCTACAACAACTACTGCTCCTACAACAACTACTGCTGATACTAACAACTACTGCTCCTACAACAACTACTGCTGATACAACAACTACAACACTTGCTGATACTACAACAACTACTGCTCCTACAACAACTACTGCTCCTACAACAACTACTGCTGATACTACAACAACTACTGCTCCTACAACAACTACTGCTCCTACAACAACTACTGCTCCTACAACAACTCATTGCTCCTACAACAACTACTGCTGATACTAACAACTACTGCTCCTACAACAACTCCTTCCTACAACAACTACTGCTGATACTACGACAACATTGCTCCTACAACAACCATTGCCTACAACAACTACTGCTCCTACAACAAACTACTGCTCCTACAACTAACTACTGCTCCTACAACAACTACTGCTGATACTAACAACTACTGCTCCTACAACAACAACAACTACTGCTCCTACAACAACTACTGCTGATACTACGTCAACTACTGCTCCTACAACAACTACTGCTGATACTACAACAACTGCTCCTACAACAACTACTGCTGATACTACTCCTGTCAACCACTGCTCCTACAACAACTACTGCTCCTACAACAACTACTGCTGATACTACGTCAACTACTGCTCCTACAACAACTACTGCTCCTACAACAACTACTGCTCCTACAACAACTACTGCTCCTACAACAACTACTGCTGATACTACGTCAACTACTGCTCCTACAACAACTACTGCTCCTACAACAACTACTGCTGATACAACAACAACTACTGCTCCTACAACTACTACTGCTCCTACAACAACTACTGCTCCTACAACAACTACTGCTCCTACAACAACTACTGCTCCTACAACAACTACTGCTGATACTACAACAACTACTGCTCCTACAACAACTACTGCTCCTACAACAACTACTGCTCCTACAATACTCCTGCTCCTACAACAACCACTACTGCTCCTACAACAACTACTGCTCCTACAACAACTACTGCTGATACTAACAACCACTGCTCCTACAACAACTACTGCTCCTACAACAACTACTGCTCCTACAACAACTACTGCTCCTACAACAACTACTGCTCCTACAACAACTACTGCTCCTACAACAACTACTGCTGATACTATAACTACAACTACAACAACTACTGCTCCTACAACAACTACTGCTGATCCTACAACAACTACTGCTCCTACAACAACTACTGCTCCTACAACAACTACTGCTGATACTACAACAACTACTGCTCCTACAACAACTACTGCTCCTACAACAACTACTGCTGATACTATGTCAACTACTGCTCCTACAACAACTACTGCTCCTACAACAACTACTGCTGATACTACGTCAACTACTGCTCCTACAACAACTACTGCTCCTACAACAACTACTGCTCCTACAACAACTACTGCTCCTACAACAACTACTAGTCCTACAACAACTACTGCTCCTACAACTACTGCTCCTACAACAACTACTGCTGATACTACGTCAACTACTGCTCCTACAACAACTACTGCTCCTACAACAACTACTGCTGATACTACGTCAACTCCTGCTCCTACAACAACTACTGCTGATACTATGTCAACTACTGCTCCTACAACAACTACTGCTCCTACAACAACTACTGCTGATACTATGTCAACTACTGCTCCTACAACAACTACTGCTCCTACAACAACTACTGCTGATACTACGACAACTACTGCTCCTACAACTACTACTGCTCCTACAACAACTACTGCTGATACTACGACAACTACTGCTCCTACAACAACTACTGCTCCTACAACAACTACTGCTCCTACAACAACTACTGCTCCTACAACAACTACTGCTGATACTACAACCATTGCTTACAACAACTACTCCTACAACAACTACTGCTCCTACAACAACTACTGCTGATACTACGTCAACTACTGCTCCTACAACAACTACTGCTCCTACAACAACTCCTGCTCCTACAACAACTACTGCTGATACAACGTCAACCACTGCTTACAACAACTTGCTCCTACAACAACTACTGCTCCTACAACAACAACTGCTCCTACAACAACTACTGCTGATGCTCCAACAACTACAGCTGATACTACAACAACTCCTGCTCCTACAACAAACTACAACAACTACTGCTGATACAACAACAACACTGCTCCTACAACAACTACTGCTGATACTATGTCAACTACTGCTCCTACAACAACTACTGCTGATACTATGTCAACTACTGCTCCTACAACAACTACTGCTCCTACAACAACTACTGCTGATACTACGACAACTACTGCTCCTACAACAACTACTGCTCCTACAACACTGCTCCTACAACAACTACTGCTCCTACAACAACTACTGCTGATACTACGTCAACTACTGCTCCTACAACAACTCCTGCTCCTACAACAACTACTGCTGATACTACGTCAACTACTGCTCCTACAACAACTACTGCTCCTACAACAACTCCTGCTCCTACAACAACTACTACTGCTCCTACAACTACTACTGCTCCTACAACAACTACTGCTGATACTACGACAACTACTGCTCCTACAACAACTACTGCTCCTACAACAACTACTGCTGATACTACGTCAACTACTGCTCCTACAACAACTACTGCTGATACTACGTCAACTACTGCTCCTACAACAACTACTGCTGATACTAGGTCAACTCCTGCTCCTACAACAACTACTGCTCCTACAACAACTACTGCTCCTACAACAACTACTGCTGATACTACGTCAACTACTGCTCCTACAACAACTACTGCTCCTACAACAACTACTGCTCCTACAACAACTACTGCTCCTACAACAACTACTAGTCCTACAACAACTACTGCTCCTACAACAACTACTGCTCCTACAACAACTCCTGCTCCTACAACAACTACTACTGCTCCTACAACTACTACTGCTCCTACAACAACTACTGCTCCATTACAACAACTGCTGATCCTACAACAACCACTGCTCCTACAACAACTACTGCTCCTACAACAACTACTGCTGACAACAACTACTGCTCCTACAACAACTACTGTCCTACAACAACTACTGCTGATACAACAACTACTGCTCCTACAACAACTACTGCTGATACTACAACAACTACTGCTCCTACAACAACTACTGCTCCTACAACAACTACTGCTGATACTACAACAACCACTGCTCCTACAACAACTACTGCTCCTACAACAACTACTGCTGATACTACAACAACTACTGCTCCTACAACAACTACTGCTCCTACAACAACTACTGCTGATACAACAACTACTGCTCCTACAACAACTACTGCTGATACAACAACTTGCTCCTACAACAACTACTGCTCCTACAACAACTACTGCTGATACTACGACAACTACTGCTCCTACAACAACTACTGCTCCTACAACAACACTGCTCCTACAACAACTACTGCTGATACTAACAACTACTTGCTCCTACAACAACTACTGCTCCTACAACAACTACTGCTCCTACAACAACTACTGCTGATACTACGTCAACTACTGCTCCTACAACAACTACTGCTCCTACAACAACTCCTGCTCCTACAACAACTACTGCTCCTACAACAACTACTGCTGATAACAACTTGCTGATACTACAACAACTCACTGCTCCTACAACAACCATTGCTCCTACAACAACTACTGCTCCTACAACAACTACTGCTGATACTAACAACTACTGCTCCTACAACAACTACTGCTGATACAACAACTACTGCTCCTACAACAACTACTGCTCCTACAACAACTACTGCTGATACTATGTCAACTACTGCTCAACTACAACAACTCCTGCTCCTACAACAACTACTGCTCCTACAACAACTACTGCTCCTACAACAACACCATTGCTGATACTACGCAACTACTGCTCTTACAACAACTACTGCTCCTACAACAACTACTGCTGATACTATGTCAACTACTGCTCCTACAACAACTACTGCTCCTACAACAACTACTGCTCCTACAACAACTACTACTGCTCCTACAACAACTACTGCTCTTACAACAACCATTGCTGATACAACAACTATTGCTCCTACAACAACTACTGCTCCTACAACAACTACTGCTGATACTACGTCAACTACTGCTCCTACAACAACCACTGCTTATACTAACTACTGCTCCTACAACAACTATTGCTGATACTACGTCAACTCATTGCTCCTACAACAACTACTGCTCCTACAACAACTACTGCTCCTACAACAACTACTGCTGATCCTAACAACCATTGCCCTACAACAACTACTGCTCCTACAACAACTACTGCTCTGATACAACAACTACTGCTCCTACAACAACCACTGCTGATACTATGTCAACTACTGCTCCTACAACAACTACTGCTCCTACAACAACTCCTGCTACAACAACTACTGCTGCTCCTACAATACACTGCTCCTACAACAACTACTGCTCCTACAACAACTATTGCTCCTACAACAACTACTGCTCCTACAACAACTCCTGCTCCTACAACAACTACTGCTGACAACAACATTGCTCCTACAACAACTACTGCTCCTACAACAACCACTGCTCCTACAACAACTACTGCTCCTACAACAACTACTGCTGATACTACGTCAACTACTGCTCCTACAACAACCATTGCTGATACTAACAACTCACTGCTCCTACAACAACTACTGCTAACAACCATTGCTTACAACAACTACTGCTCCTACAACAACTACTGCTGATACAACAACTACTGCTCCTACAACAACTACTGCTGATACTACAACAACTACTGCTCCTACAACAACTACTGCTCCTACAACAACTACTGCTGATACTATGTCAACCACTGCTCCTACAACAACTACTGCTCCTACAACAACTACTGCTGATACTACAACAACCACTGCTCCTACAACAACTACTGCTCCTACAACAACTACTGCTGATACTAACAACTACTGCTCCTACAACAACCATTGCTCCTACAACAACTACTGCTGATACAACAACTACTGCTCCTACAACAACCACTGCCTTACAACAACTACTGCTGATACTAACAACTACTGCTGATACAACAACTACTGCTCCTACAACAAACTGCTGATACTAACAACTACTGCTCCTACAACAACTACTGCTCCTACAACAACTACTGCTGATACTAACAACTACTGCTCCTACAACAACTACTGCTCCTACAACAACCATTGCTGATACTATGTCAACTATTGCCCTACAACAACTACTGCTGATACTATGTCAACTACTGCTCCTACAACAACTACTGCTGATACTATGTCAACTACTGCTCCTACAACAACTACTGCTCCTACAACAACTACTGCTGATACAACAACCACTGCTCCTACAACAACTACTGCTCCTACAACAACCCTGCTCCTACAACAACTACTGCTCCTACAACAACTACTGCTGATACTACAACAACTGCTGCTTACAACAACTACTGCTCCTACAACAACTACTGCCTGATACAACAATTGCTGATACAACAACTACTGCTCCTACAACAACTACTGCTCCTACAACAACAACTACTGCTGATACTACAACAACTACTGCCTTACAACAACATTGCTCCTACAACAACTACTGCTGATACTATTGTCAACTACTGCTCCTACAACAACTACTGCTGATACAATGTCAACTTGCCTCCTACAACAACTACTGCTGATACTATGTACTACTGCTCCAACTACTGCTCCTACAACAACTACTGCTCCTACAACAACTACTGCTGATACAACAACTACTGTTTCCTCAACTACAACAACTACTGCTGATACTATGTCAACTACTGCTCCTACAACAACTACTGCTCCTACAACAACTACTGCTGATACTACAACAACTACTGCTCCTACAACAACACTGCCTACAACAACTCCTGCTCCTACAACAACTACTACTGCTCCTACAACAACTACTGCTCCTTACAACAACTACTGCTGATACTACAACAACTACTGCTCCTACAACAACTACTGCTCCTACAACAACTACTGCTGATACTACGTCAACTACTGCTCCTACAACAACTACTGCTGATACTACAACAACCATTGCCTACAACAACTACTGCTGATACTACAACAACCACTGCTCCTACAACAACTACTGCTTACAACAACTACTACAACAACTACTGCTACAACAACTACCATTACTGACTACAACAACTACTGCTCCTACAACAACACTGCTCCTACAACAACTACTACTGCTACTACAACAACTACTGCTCCTACAACACTAACTGATACTGATACTACTGCTCCTACAACAACTACTGCTCCTACAACAACCATTGCTCCTACAACAACCATTGCTGATACAACACCACTGCTCCTACAACACCATTGCTCCTACAACAACCACTGCTGATACTACACCAACTATTGCTCTTACAACAACTACTGCTCCTACAACAACTACTGCTGATACAACAACTACTGCTCCTACAACAACTACTGCTGATCCTACAACAACTACTGCTCCTACAACAACTACTGCTCCTACAACAACTACTGCTCCTACAACAACTACTGCTGATACAACAACCTGCTCCTACAACAACTACTGCTCCTACAACAACTACTGCTGATACTACGCCAACTCATTGCCTACAACAACCATTGCTGATACTACAACAACTACTGCTGATACTACAACAACTCCTGCTCCTACAACAACTACTGCTGATACAACAACTACTGCTCCTACAACAAACTGCTCCTACAACAACTCCTGCTCCTACAACAACTACTGCTCCTACAACAACTACTGCTCCTACAACAACTACTGCTGATACTACGTCAACTACTGCTCCTACAACAACTACTGCTCCTACAACAACTACTGCTGATATCAACTACTGCTCCTACAATAACTACTGCTCCTACAAACAACTACTGCTCCTACAACAACTACTGCTGATACTACGCCAACTCCTGCTCCTACAACAACTACTGCTCCTACAACAACTACTGCCTTACAACAACTACTGCTGATACTACAACAACTACTGCTGCCTACAACAACCACTGCTCCTACAACAACTACTGCTCCTACAACAACTACTGCTCCTACAACAACTACTGCTGATACTAACAACTACTGCTCCTACAACAACTACTGCTCCTACAACAACTCCTGCTCCTACAACAACTACTGCTGCTCCTACAACAACTACTGCTCCTACAACAACTACTGCTGATACTACGCCAACCATTGCTCCTACAACAACTACTGCTCCTACAACAACTACTGCTGATACTACAACAACTATTGCTCCTACAACAACTCCTGCTCCTACAACAACCACTGCTCCTACAACAATTGATACTACACCACCATTGCTCTTACAACAACTACTGCTCCTACAACAACTACTGCTGATACTACAACAACCATTGCTCCTACAACAACTACTGCTCCTACAACAACCATTGCTGATACTACAACACCATTGCCTACAACAACCACTGCTCCTACAACAACTACTGTTGATACTACGTCAACTCCTGCTCTACAACAACTACTGCTGATACAACAACTACTGCTCCTACAAACCACTGCTGATACTATTGCCAACACCATTGCCTTACAACAACCATTGCTCCTACAACAACTACTGCTCCTATAACAACTCCTGCTCCTACAACAACTACTGCTGATACTATGTCAATCTGCATTACAACAACTACTGCTCCTACAACAACCACTGCTCAACAACTACGTACAACAACTACTGCTCCTACAACAACTCACTGCTGATACAACAACTACTGCTCCTACAACAACTACTGCTCCTACAACAACTACTGCTGATACTACGTCAACTACTGCTCCTACAACAACTACTGCTCCTACAACAACTACTGTTGATACTACGTCAACTACTGCTCCTACAACAACTACTGCTGATACTACAACAACTACTGCTCCTACAACAACTACTGCTCTACAACAACTACTGCTGATACTATGTCAACTACTGCTCCTACAACAACTACTGCTCCTACAACAACCATTGCTGATATTTACAACACCATTGCTCCTACAACAACTACTGCTCCTACAACAACCACTGCTGATACAACAACTATTGCTGATACAACAACTACTGCTCCTACAACAACTACTGCTGATACTATGTCAACTACTGCTCCTACAACAACTACTGCTGATACTACAACAACTACTGCTGATACTACAACAACTACTGCTGATACTACTGTCAACTACTGCTCTTACAACAACTACTGCTCCTACAACAACTACTGCTGATACTAACAACTACTGCTCCTACAACAACTACCATTGCTGCTTACAACAACTATTGCTCCTACAACAACTACTGCTGATACTACGTCAACTCCTGCTCCTACAACAACTACTGCTCCTACAACAACTACTGCTGATACTACAACAACTACTGCCTACAACAACTACTACAACAACTCCTGCTCCTACAACAACTATTGCTCCTACAACAACTACTGCTGATACAACAACCACTGCTCCTACAACAACTACTGCTCCTACAACAACTACTGCTGATACTAACAACTACTGCTCCTACAACAACCACTGCTGATACAACAACCACTGCCTTACAACAACTACTGCTGATACTATGTCAACTACTGCTGATACTACTACAACAACTCCTGCTCCTACAACAACTACTGCTCCTACAACAACTACTGCTGATACTATGTCAACTACTGCTCCTACAACAACTATTGCTGATACTATGTCAACTCACTGCTCCTACAACAACTACTGCTGATACTATGTCAACCTGCTCCTACAACAACTACTGCTCCTACAACAACTACTGCTGATACTACAACTATTGCTCCTACAACAACTACTGCTGATACTACAACAACTACTGCTCCTACAACAACTACTGCTCCTACAACAACTACTGCTGATACTAACAACTACTGCTCCTACAACAACTCCTGCTCCTACAACAACTACTGCTGATACAACAACTACTGCTCCTACAACAACTACTGCTCTACAACAAACCATTGCTCCTACAACAACTACATTGCTCCTACAACTAACTACTGCTCCTACAACAACTACTGCTGATACTACGACAACCACTGCTCCTACAACAACCATTGCCCTACAACAACTACTGCTGATACTAAACTACTGCCCTACAACAACTACTGCTGATACTACGTCAACTACTGCTCCTACAACAACTACTGCTGATACTAGGTCAACTCCTGCTTCACAACAACTACTGCTCCTACAACAACTACTGCTCCTACAACAACTACTGCATATACACTGCTCCTACAACAACTATTGCTCCTACAACAACTACTGCTGATACAACAACCCTGCTCCTACAACAACTACTGCTGATACTACAACAACTCATTGCTCTTACAACAACTACTGCTCCTACAACAACTACTGCTGATACTAACAACACTGCTCTTACAACAACTACTGCTCCTACAACAACTACTGCTGATACTACATTTAACTACTGCTCCTACAACAACTACTGCTCCTACAACAACTACTGCTGATACTACAAACAACTACATTGCTCCTACAACAACCACTGCTCCTACAACAACTACTGCTGATACTAACAACTCCTGCTCCTACAACAACTACACTGCTGATACAACAACTACTGCTGATACTACAACAACTACTGCTGATACTCAACTACTGCTCCTACAACAACTACTGCTCCTACAACAACTACTGCTGATACAACAACTACATTGCTCCTTGCTCTTACAACAACTACTGCTCCTACAACAACTCACTGCTGATACAACAACTACTGCTGATACTACAACAACTACTGCTCCTACAACAACTCCTGCTCCTACAACAACTACTGCTGATACTACACAACTACTGTTTTACAACAACTATTGCTTTTACAACAACCATTGCCTGATACTGCTCCACAACAACTACTGCTCCTACAACAACTACTGCTGATACAACAACCATTGCTGATACAACAACTACTGCTGATACTATTCAACTACTGCTCCTACAACAACTACTGCTGATACTAACAACTCCTGCTTACAACAACCACTGCTGATACTACAACAACTACTGATCCTACAACAACTACTGCTGATACAACAACCATTGCTTACAACAACTACTCCTGATACTATGTCAACCACTGCTCCTACAACAACTACTGCTGATACTATGTCAACTACTGCTCCTACAACAACTACTGCTCCTACAACAACTACTGCTACTACAACAACTACTGCTGATACACCAACTCCTGCTCCTACAACAACTACTGCTCCTACAACAACTACTGCTGATACTATGTCAACTATTGCTCCTACAACAACCACTTGCTGATACTATGTCAACCATTGCTCCTACAACAACTACTGCTGATACTATGTCAACTACTGCTCCTACAACAACTACTGCTCCTACAACAACTACTGCTGATACTACAACAACTACTGCTCCTACAACAACTACTGCTCCTACAACAACTACTGCTCCTACAACAACTACTGCTCCTACAACAACTACTGCTGATACTACGTCAACTGCTGCTCCTACAACAACTCCTGCTCCTACAACAACTACTGCTGATACTACGCCAACTACTGCTACAACAACTACTGCTCCTACAACAACTCCTGCTCCTACAACAACTACTACTGCTCCTACAACTACTACTGCTCCTACAACAACCACTGCTGATACTACAACAACTACTGCTGATACAACAACTACTGCTCCTACAACAACTACTGCTGATACTACAACAACTACTGCTCCTACAACAACTACTACTGATACTACAACAACTATTGCTCCTACAACAACTACTGCTGCCAACTCCTGCTACAACAACATTGCCTTACAACACCACTGCTGATACAACAACTACTGCTCCTACAACACCATTGCTCCTACAACAACTACTGATACTACAACAACTACATTCCTACAACAACTACTGCTGATACTACAACTAACAACAACCTACAACAACCATTGCCTTACAACAACTACTGCTCCTACAACAACTACTGCTGATACTACGTCAATTGCTCCTACAACAACTACTGCTGATACTACAACAACCATTGCCTTACAACAACTACTGCTCCTACAACAACTACTGCTGATACTATGTCAACTACTGCTCCTACAACAACTACTGCTGATAACAACTACTGCTCCTACAACAACTACTGCTCCTACAACAACTACTGCTCCTACAACAACTCACTGCTGATACACCTATTGCCTCCTACAACAACTACTGCCTGATACTAACAACTCCTGCTCCTACAACAACTACTGCTGATACTATGTCAACTACTGCTCCTACAACACCATTGCTCCTACAACAACTACTGCTGATACTAACAACCATTGCTCTTACAACAACTACTGCTCCTACAACAACTACTGCTGATATACAACAACTACTGCTCCTACAACAACTACTGCTCCTACAACAACTACTGCTCCTACAACAACTACTGCTGATACTATGTCAACTACTTGATACAACAACTCCTGCTGATAAACAACTACTGCCTTCCTACAACAACTAATGTCAACTCATTGCCTTACAACAACTACTGCTGATACTAACAACCATTGCTCCTACAACAACTACTGCTGATACTATGTCAACAACTACTGCTCTTACAACAACTGCTCCTTAACACCATTGCTGATACAACAATTCATTGCTCTTACAACAACTACTGCTCCACAACAACTCACTGCTGATACTACAACAACTACTGCTCCTTACAACAACTATTGATACTATAACAACCACTGCTCCTACAACAACTACTGCTGATACTAACAACCTGCTACAACAACTCCTGCTCCTACAACAACTACTGCTGATACTATGACAACCACTGCCTTACAACAACTATTGCTCCTACAACAACTCCTGCTCCTACAACAACTACACTGCTGATACTAACAACTACTGCTCCTACAACAACTACTGCTGATACTATGACACCATTGCTCCTACAACAACTACTGATACTACAACAACTACTGCTGATACTATGTCAACTACTGCTCCTACAACAACTACTGCTGATACTACAACAACTACTGCTCCTCCAACAACTACTGCTGATACTACAACAACTCCTGCTCCTACAACAACTACTGCTCCTACAACAACTACTGCTGATACAACCAACTACTGCTCCTACAACAACTACTGCTCCTACAACAACCATTGCTCAACAACTCCTGCTCCTACAACAACCACTGTTCCTACAACAACTCACTGCTCCTACAACAACTATTGCTGATACAACCATTGCTCCTACAACAACTACTGCTGATACTATGTCAACCACTGCTCCTACAACAACTACTGCTCCTACAACAACATTGCTGATACTATGCTGCTCCTACAACAACTACTGCTGATACTATGTCAACTCACTGCTCCTACAACAACTACTGCTCCTACAACAACTCACTGCTGATACTACAACAACTACATTGCTCCTACAACAACTACTGTTTCCTACAACAACTACTGCTGATACTACGACAACTACTGTTTCCTACAACAACTACTGTTTTACAACAACTACTGCTGATATTACAACAACTCATTGCTCTTACAACAACCATTGCTCCTACAACAACTACTGCTGATACAACAACACCATTGCTCTTGCAACAAACTACTGCTGATACTATATACACCATTGCTCTTACAACTGACTACTGCCTACAACAACTACTGCTCCTACAACAACTACTGCTGATAACAACTACTGCTGATCCTACAACAACTACTGCTCCTACAACAACTCCTGCTCCTACAACAACTACTGTTGATACTTACGTCAACATTGCTCATACAACAACCATTGCTCTTACAACAACTTCCTGATACTACAACAATCCTGCTCTTACAATAACTACTGCTGATACTATGTCAACACTGCTCCTACAACAACTACTGCTCCTACAACAACTATTGCTGATACTAACAACTACTGCTCAACTACAACAACACCATTGCTCTTACAACAACTACTGCTGATACTACGTCACTACTGCTCCTACAACAACTCCTGCTCCTACAACAACTACTGCTGATACTACAACAACTATTGCTGATACTATGTCAACTACTGCTCCTACAACAACTACTGCTGATACTATGTCAACTACTGCTCCTACAACAACTACTGCTCCTACAACAACTACTGCTGATACTACGTCAACTACTGCTCCTACAACAACTACTGCTCCTACAACAACTACTGCTCCTACAACAACTACTGCTCCTACAACAACTACTGCTGATACTACGACAACTACTGCTCCTACAACAACTCCTGCTCCTACAACAACTACTGCTGATACTAACAACTCACTGCTCCTACAACAACTACTGCTCCTACAACAACTACTACTGCCTACAACAACTACATTGCTCCTACAACAACACTGCTGATACTACGACAACTACTGCTCCTACAACAACTACTGCTCCTACAACAACTACTGCTGATAACAATTCACTGCTCCTACAACACCATTGCTGATACTACAACAACTACTGTTCCTACAACAACTACTGCTGATACTACGTCAACTCCTGCTCCTACAACAACTACTGCTCCTACAACAACCATTGCTTACAACAACTACTGCTGATACTACAACACCATTGCTCTTACAACAACTACTGCTGATACTATGTCAACTCCTGCTCCTACAATTTACTGCTCCTACAACAACTACTGCTGATACAACAACCCTGCTCCTACAACAACTACTGCACAACAACATTGCTGATACAACAACTCCTGCTCCACAACAACCACTACAACAACTACTGATACTATGACAACTACTGTTTCCTACAACAACTACTGCTGATACAACAACTCCATTGCTGATCCTACAACAACCACTGCTCTTACAACAACTATTGCTGATATATGTCAATTGCTCATACAACAACCAACGCTGCCTACAACAACTACTGCTGATACTATGACAACTACTGCTCCTACAACAACTACTGCTGACAAACTATACTATTGATACAACAACATTGCTCCTACAACAACTACTGCTCTTACAACACCATTGCCTCTACAACAACCTGCTGATACTACGACACCATTGCTGATACAACAACTACTGCCCTAAAAACAACTCAATTCCTACAACAACTACTGCTGATACTATGTCAACTACTGTCCACAACAACAACTGCTCCTAACAACTACTGCTCCTACAACAACTACTGCTGATACTATGTCAACTACTGCTCCTACAACAACTACTGCCTTACAACAACTACTGCTGATACTGTCAACTCCTGCTCCTACAACAACTACTGCTGATACTACAACAACTACTGCCTCCTACAACAACTACTGCTGATACTACGCCAACTACTGCTCCTACAACAACTACTGCTGATACTATGTCAACTCCTGCTCCTACAACAACTACTGCTCCTACAACAACTACTGCTGATACTAACAACCATTGCTCCTACAACAACTACTGCTCCTACAACAACTACTGCTCCTACAACAACTACTGTCCTGATACAACAACTAACCACTGCCTCCTACAACAACTCCTGCTCCTACAACAACTACTGCTGATACTACAACAACTACTGCCCTACAACAACTCCTGCTCCTACAACAACTACTGCTGATACTACAACAACTACTGCTCCTACAACAACTACTGCTGATACTACGACAACTCCTGCTCCTACAACAACTACTGCTGATACTACTGCTGAACTACTGCTCCTACAACAACTACTGCTGACAACAACTGCCAACTGCTCCTACAACAACTACTGCTGATACTACAACTACTGCTCCTACAACAACCATTGCTGATACAACAACTCACTGCTGATACAACAACTACTGCTCCTACAACAACTACTGCTCCTACAACAACTACTGCTGATACTATGTCAACTATTGCTCATACAACAATTCATTGCAACAACAACTACTGCTGATACTACAACACCATTGCTCCTACAACAACTACTGCTGATACTATGTAACAACTACTGCTCCTACAACAACAACACTGCTCCTACAACAACCATTGCTCCTACAACAACTACTGCTGATATAACAACTACTGCTCCTACAACAACTACTGCTCCTACAACAACTACTGCTGATACTACGTCAACTACTGCTCCTACAACAACTACTGCTCCTACAACAACTACTGCTCCTACAACAACTACTGCCTGATACTACAACAACTACTGCTCCTACAACAACTCCTGCCTCCTACAACAACTACTGCTGATACTATGACAACTACTGCTCCTACAACAACTACTGCTCCTACAACAACTACTGCTGATACAACAACTACTACTGCTCCTACAACAACTACTGCTCCTACAACAACTACTGTTGATATTTATGACAACACTGCTGATACTACAACTACTGCTCCTACAACAACTACTGCCTACAACAACAACTCCTGTTTCCTACAACAACTACTGCTGCCTACAACAACTACTGCTCCTTACAACAACTCATTGCTGATATTTACAACAACATTGCTCCTACAACAACTACTGCTCCTACAACAACTACTGCTCCTACAACAACTACTACTGCTCCTACAACTACTTCCATTGCCAACAACTACTGCTGCCTACAACAACTACTGCTCTGATACAACAACACCACTGCTCCTACAACAACTACTGCTCCTACAACAACTCCTGCTCCTACAACAACTACTACTGCTCCTACAACTACTACTGCTCCTACAACAACTACTGCTGATACTACAACAACTACTGCTCCTACAACAACTACTGCTCCTACAACAACTACTGCTGATACTACGTCAACTACTGCTCCTACAACAACTACTGCTGATACACGCCAACTACTGCTCCTACAACAACTACTGCTGATACTATGTCAACTACTGCCCTACAACAACTACTGCTCCTACAACAACTTCCTACTACTACAACAACTACTGTTGCCTTACAACAACTACTGCTGATACTACAACATTGCTCCTACAACAACTACTGCTCCTACAACAACTACTGCTGATACTACGTCAACTCCTGCTCCTACAACAACTACTGCTCATACAACAACTACTGCTCCTACAACAACTACTGCTCCTACAACAACTACTGCTGATACTATGTCAACTACTGCTCCTACAACAACTACTGCTCCTACAACAACTACTGCTGATACTACGACAACTACTGCTCCTACAACAACTACTGCTCCTACAACAACTACTGCTCCTACAACAACTACTGCTCTACAACAACTACTAGTCCTACAACAACTACTGCTCCTACAACAACTCATTGCTCTTACAACAACTACTGCTGATACTACGTCAACTACTGCTCCTACAACAACTACTGCTCCTACAACAATACTGCTCCTACAACAACTACTGCTTATACAACAACTACTTCCTGATACAACAACTACTGCTCCTACAACAACTACTGCTCCTACAACAACTACTGCTGATACTACGTCAACTACTGCTCCTACAACAACTACTGCTGATACAACAACTACTGCTCCTACAACAACTACTGCTCCTACAACAAAACTGCTGATACTAACAACTACTGCTCCTACAACAACTACTGCTCCCTACAACAACTACTGCTGATACTATGACAACTACTGCCTTACAACAACTACTGCTCCTACAACAACTACTTGATTACAACAACTACTGCTCCTACAACAACTACTGCCCTACAACAACTACTGTTCCTACAACAACTACTGCCTTACAACAAACTACTGTTGATACTAACAACTCCTGCTCCTACAACAACTACTGCTGATACAACTACTATGCTCCTACAACAACTACTGCTGATACAACAACTACTGCTCCTACAACAACTACTGCTCCTACAACAACTACTGCTGATACTACAACAACTACTGCTCCTACAACAACTACTGCTGATACTACAACAACTACTGCTCTACAACAACTACTGCTGATACTATGTCAACCACTGCTGATACAACAACTACTGCTCCTACAACAACTACTGCTGATACTACAACCATTGCCTACAACAACTACTGCTGATACTATGTCAACTATTGCTCCTACAACAACTCCTGCTCCTACAACAACTACTACTGCTCCTACAACTACTATTGCTCCTACAACAACTACTGATACTGATAAACAACTATTGCTCCTACAACAACTACTGCTCCTACAACAACTACTGCTGATACAACAACTACTGCTCCTACAACAACTACTGCTCCTACAACAACTACTGCTCCTACAACAACTACTGCTGATACCACGTCAACTCCTGCTCCTACAACAACTACTGCTCCTACAACAACTCCTGCTCCTACAACAACTACTACTGCTCCTACAACTACTACTGCTCCTACAACAACTATTGATACTACATACAACTAACTCCTGCTCCTACAACAACCATTGCTCCTACAACAACTACTTGCTGATACTACAACATTGCTCCTACAACAACTACTGCTGATACTATACCACTGCTCCTACAACAACTACTGCTGATACAACAACTACTGCTGATACAACAACTACTGCTCCTACAACAACTACTGCTCACAACAACTACTGCTGATACTACAACAACTACTGCTCCTACAACAACTACTGCTGATACTACGTCAACCATTGCTCCTACAACAACTACTGCTCCTACAACAACTACTGCTGATACAACAACCATTGCTCCTACAACAACTACTGCTCCTACAAACAACTACTGCTGATACAACAACTCCTGCTCCTACAACAACTACTGCTCCTACAACAACTACTGCTGATACTAACAACAACTACTGCTCCTACAACAACTACTGCTCCTACAACAACTACTGCTGATACTACGACAACTACTGCTCCTACAACAACTACTGCTCCTACAACAACTATTGCTACAATACTACTGATACAACAACTACTGCTCCTACAACAACTCCTGCTCCTACAACAACTACTACTGCTCCTACAACAACTACTGCTGATACTATGTCAACTACTGCTCCTACAACAACTACTGCTGATACTATGTCAACTACTGCTCCTACAACAACTACTGCTCCTACAACAACTACTGCTGATACTACGCCAACTACTGCTCTTACAACAACTCCTGCTCCTACAATACACTACTGCTCTGATACAACAACCATTGTTCTACAACAACTACTGCTGATACTATGTCAACTACTGCTCCTACAACAACTACTGCTCCACAACAACTACTGCTGATACTACGACACCATTGCTCCTACAACAACTACTGCTCCTACAACAACTACTGCTCCTACAACAACTACTAGATCCTACAACAACTACTGCTGATACAACACACTGCTCCTACAACAACTCCTGCTCCTACAACAACTACTGCTGATACTACGCCAACTACTGCTCCTGCCAACAACTCCTGCTCCTACAACAACTACTACTGCTCCTACAACTAACTCCTACAACAACTACTGCTGATACAACAACTACTGCTCCTACAACAACCCATTGCTCCTACAACAACTACTGCTGATACAACTCAACTACTGCTCCTACAACAACTACTGCTGATACTTAACACCACTGCCTTACAACAACTACTGCCCTACAACAACTACTGCTCCTACAACAACTACTGCTCCTACAACAACTACTGCTCCTACAACAACTACATTGCTGATACAACAACCACTGCTCCTACAACAACTACTGCTCCTACAACAACTACTGCTGATACTATGTCAAACACCTACAACAACTACTGCTCCTACAACAACTACTGCTCCTACAACAACTACTGCTGATACTACGTCAACTACTGCTCCTACAACAACTACTGCTCCTACAACAACTACTGCTCCTACAACAACTACTGCTGATACTACGTCAACTACTGCTCCTACAACAACTACTGCTCCTACAACAACTACTGCTGATACAACAACTACTGCTCCTACAACAACTATGCTCCTACAACAACTACTGCTCCTACAACAACTACTGCTGATACTACGTCAACTACTGCTCCTACAACAACTACTGCTCCTACAACAACTTGATACCACGCCAACTACTGCTCCTACAACAACTACTGCTCCTACAACAACTCCTGCTCCTACAACAATTGCCTAAGCCCTTCCAACAACTACTACTGCTGATTCTACAACAACTACTTGCCTACAACAACCACTGCTGATACTACGACAACTACTGCTCCTACAACAACTACTGCTTACAACAATTACTGCTGATACAACAACTACTACTGCTCCTACAACTACTACTGCTCCTACAACAACTACTGCTGATACTACGACAACTACTGCTCCTACAACAACTACTGCTGATACTACGTCAACCACTGCCCTACAACAACTACTGCTCCTACAACAACTACTGCTCCTACAACTACTACTGCTCCTACAACAACTACTGCTGATACAACAAACTACTGCTCCTACAACAACTACTGCTCCTACAACAACTACTGCTGATACTGACAACTACTGCTCCTACAACAACTACTGCTCCTACAACAACTACTGCTGATACGTCACGCTACTGCTCCCTACAACAACTACTGCAACAACTGACTGCTCCTACAACAACCACTGCTCCAACAAACTGCTCCTACAACAACTACTGCTGATACTACGTCAACTACTGCTCCTACAACAACTACTGCTCCTACAACAACTACTGCTCCTACAACAACTACTGCTGCTCTACAACAGCTACTGTTGATACTAACAACTACTGCTCCTACAACAACTACTGCTCCTACAACAACTACTGCTGATACTACAACAACTCCTGCTCCTACAACAACTACTGCTCCTACAACAACTACTTGCCTACAACTACTGCTCCTACAACAACTACTGCTCCTACAACAACTACTGCCCTACAACAACTACTGCTGACAACAACTACTGCTCAACTACGTCAACTACTGCTCCTACAACAACTACTGCTCCTACAACAACTACTGCTGATACTATGTCAACTACTGCTCCTACAACAACTACTGCTCCTACAACAACTACTGCTGATACCAACAACTACTGATCCTACAACAACTACTAGTCCTACAACAACCACTGCCTTGCAACAAGCTGCTGCAACTACACCATACTCCTACAACAACTACTGCTGATACTACGTCAACTACTGCTTAAAACAATTGCTCCTACAACAACTACTGCTCCTACAACAACTACTGCTCCTACAACAACTACTGCTCCTACAACAACTACAATAACTACTGCTCCTACAACAACCACAACAACTACTGCTCCTACAACAACTCCTGCTCCTACAACAAACAACAACAACTACTGCTGATACTTCGTCAACTACTGCTCCTACAACAACTACTGCTCCTACAACAACTACTGCTGATCCTACAACAACTACTGCTCCTACAACAACTACTGCACAACAACTAATGCTCCTACAACAACACTGCTGATACTATGTCAACTCCTGCTCCTACAACAACTACTGCTCCTACAACAACTGATACTGTCAACCATGCTCCTACAACAACTACTGCTGATACAAACAACTCCTGCTCCTACAACAACTACTGCTCCTACAACAACTACTGCTCCTACAACAACTACTGCTCCTACAACAACTACTGCTGATACTACAACACTGCTCCTACAACAACTCCATTGCTCCTACAACAACTACTGCTGATACTAACAACTACTACTGCTCCTACAACAACTACTGCTGATACTACGTCAACTCCTGCTCCTACAACAACTACTGCTCCTACAACAACTACTGCTCCTACAATGTCAACTACTGCTCCTACAACAACTACTGCTGATACTATGACAACTACTGCTCCTACAACAACTACTGCTCCTACAACAACTACTGCTCCTACAACAACTACTGCTCCTACAAACAACTACTGCTCCTACAACAACTACTGCTCCTACAACAACTACTGCTGATACTACAACAACTACTGCTCCTACAACAACTACTGCTGACAACTACTACTGTCAACTACTGCTCCTACAACAACTACTGCTCCTACAACAACTACTGCTCCTACAACAACTACTGCTCCTACAACAACTACTGCTGACAACAACTACTGCTCCTACAACAACTACTGCTCCTACAACAACTACTGCTCCTACAACAACTACTGCTGATACTACGTCAACTACTGCTCCTACAACAACTACTGCTCCTACAACAACTACTGCTGATACTACAACTACTGCTCCTACAACAACTACTGCTCCTACAACAACTACTGCTCAACAACCTGCTCCTACAACAACTACTGCTGATACTACGTCAACTACTGCTCCTACAACAACTACTGCTCCTACAACAACTACTGCTCCTACAACAACTACTGCTCCTACAACAACTACTGCTCCTACAACAACTACTGCTGATACTGCTACTGCTCCTACAACAACTACTGCTCCTACAACAACTACTGCTGATACTACAACAACTACTGCTCCTACAACAACTACTGCTCCTACAACAACTCACTGCTACCTCCTACAACAACTACTGCTGATACAACAACTACTGCTCCTACAACAACTACTGCTCCTACAACAACTACTGCTCCTACAACAACTACTGCTCCTACAACAACTACTGCTGATACAACAACTACTGCTCCTACAACAACTACTGCTGCTACTACAACAACTACTGCTCCTACAACAACTACTGCTGACTAACAACTACTGTCCTACAACAACTACTGCTCCTACAACAACTACTGCTCCTACAACAACTACTGCTGATACTCTTGTCAACTACTGCTCTACAACAACCACTGCTCCTACAACAACTACTGCTCCTACAACAACTGCTGCCTACAACAACTACTGCTCCTACAACAACTACTGCTCCTACAACAACTACTGCTCCTACAACAACTACTGCTACAACAACTGCCCTACAATAACTACTGCTCCTACAACAACTCCTGCTCCTACAACAACTACTACTGCTCCTACAACTACTACTGCTCCTACAACAACTACTGCTGATACTACGACAACTACTGCTCCTACAACAACTACTGCTCCTACAACAACTACTGCTGATACTACGTCAACTACTGCTCCTACAACAACTACTGCTCCTACAACAACTACTGCTGATACTAACAACTACTGCTCCTACAACAACTACTGCTCCTACAACAACTACTGCTCCTACAACAACTACTGCTCCTACAACAACTACTGCTCAACCACTGCTACAACTACTGCTCCTACAACAACTACTGCTCCTACAACAACTACTGCTCCTACAACAACTACTTCTACAACAACTACTGCTCCTACAACAACTACTGCTGATACAACAACTACTGCTCCTACAACAACTACTGCTGATACTACGTCAACTACTGCTCCTACAACAACTACTGCTGATACTATGTCAACTACTGCTCCTACAACAACTACTGCTCCTACAACAACTACTGCTGATACTACGTCAACTACTGCTCCTACAACAACTACTGCTCCTACAACAACTACTGCTCCTACAACAACTACTGCTCCTACAACAACTACTAGTCCTACAACAACTACTGCTCCTACAACTACTGCTCCTACAACAACTACTGCTGATACTACGTCAACTACTGCTCCTACAACAACTACTGCTCCTACAACAACTACTGCTCCTACAACAACTACTGCTCCTACAACAACTACTGCTCCTACAACAACTACTGTCCTACAACAACTACTGCTCCTACAACAACTACTGCTCCTACAACAACTACTGCTCCTACAACAACTACTGCTGATACTACGTCAACTACTGCTCCTACAACAACTACTGCTCCTGACAACAACTACTGATCAACTACTGCTCCTACAACAACTACTGCTCCTACAACAACTACTGCTGATACTACGTCAACTACTGCTCCTACAACAACTACTGCTCCTACAACAACTACTGCTCCTACAACAACTACTGCTGATACTATGTCAACTACTGCTCCAACAACTACTGCTCCTACAACAACTACTGCTGATACTACGTCAACTACTGCTCCTACAACAACTACTGCTGTCAACTACTGCTCCTACAACAACTACTGCTGATACAACAACTACTGCTCCTACAACAACTACTGCTGATACAACAACTACTGCTCCTACAACAACTACTGCTCCTACAACAACTACTGCTGATACTGAACAACTCCTGCTCCTACAACAACTACTGCTCCTACAACAACTACTGCTCCTACAACAACTACTGCTGATACTAGTCAACTACTGCTCCTACAACAACTACTGCTCCTACAACAACTACTGCTACTACAACAACTACTGCTCCTACAACAACAACTACTGCTCCTACAACAACTACTGCTCCTACAACAACTACTACAACAACTACTGCTCCTACAACAACTACTGCTCCTACAACAACTACTGCTGATATAACAACTACTGCTCCTACAACTACTGCTCCTACAACAACTACTGCTGATACTACAACAACTACTGCTCCTACAACAACTACTGCTGATACAACAACTACTGCTCCTACAACAACTACTGCTCCTACAACAACTACTGCTGATACTATGTCAACTACTGCTCCTACAACAACTACTGCTCCTACAACAACTACTGCTCCTACAACAACTACTGCTCCTACAACAACTACTGCTCCTACAACAACTACTGCTGATACAACAACTACTGCTCCTACAACAACTACTGCTCCTACAACAACTACTGCTCCTACAACAACTACTGCTGATACTACGTCAACTACTGCTCCTACAACAACTACTGCTGCTCCTACAACAACTACTGCTCCTACAACAACTACTGCTGATACAATGTCAACTACTGCTGCTGATACTACAACAACTACTGCTCCTACAACAACTCCTGCTCCTACAACAACTACTGCTGATACAACAACTACTGCTCCTACAACAACTACTGCTCCTACAACAACTACTGCTGATACAACAACAACTACTGCTCCTACAACAACTACTGCTCCTACAACAACTACTGCTGATACTCAACTACTGCTCCTACAACAACTACTGCTCCTACAACAACTACTGCTGATACTACGTCAACTACTGCTCCTACAACAACTACTGATCCTACAACAACTACTGCTCCTACAACAACTACTGCTGCTCCTACAACAACTACTGCTCCTACAACAACTACTGTCCTACAACAACTACTGCTCCTACAACAACTACTGCTGATACTACATAACTACTGCTCCTACAACAACTACTGCTCCTACAACAACTACCTGCTCCAAACAACATTGCTCCTACAACAACTACTGCTCCTACAACAACTTGCTGATACTACAACAACTACTGCTCCTACAACAACTAACAACAACTACTGCTCCTACAACAACTACTGCTGATACTACAACAACACAACAACACTGCTCCTACAACAACTACTGCTGATACTACGTCAACTACTGCTCCTACAACAACTACTGCTGATACAACAACTACTGCTGATACTACAACAACTACTGCTCCTACAACAACTACTGCTCCTACAACAACTACTGCTCCTACAACAACTACTGCTGATACTACGTCAACTACTGCTCCTACAACAACTACTGCTCCTACAACAACTACTGCTCCTACAACAACTACTGCTCCTACAACAACTACTAGTCCTACAACAACTACTGCTCCTACAACAACTACTGCTCCTACAACAACTCCTGCTCCTACAACAACTACCACTGCTCCTACAACTACTACTGCTCCTACAACAACTACTGCTGATACTACAACAACTACTGCTCCTACAACAACTACTGCTCCTACAACAACTACTGCTGATACTACGTCAACTACTGCTCCTACAACAACTACTGCTGATACTACGACAACTACTGCTCCTACAACAACTACTGCTCCTACAACAACTACTGCTCCTACAACAACTACTGCTCCTACAACAACTACTGCTCCTACAACAACTACTGCTCCTACAACAACTACTGCTCCTACAACAACTACTGCTGATACTATGTCAACTACTGCTCCTACAACAACTACTGCTCCTACAACAACTACTGCTGATACTACGTCAACTACTGCTCCTACAACAACTACTGCTCCTACAACAACTCCTGCTCCTACAACAACTACTACTGCTCCTACAACTACTACTGCTCCTACAACAACTACTGCTGATACTACGACAACTACTGCTCCTACAACAACTACTGCTCCTACAACAACTACTGCTCCTACAACAACTACTGCTCCTACAACAACTACTGCTGATACTACGTCAACTACTGCTCCTACAACAACTACTGCTGATACTAACAACTACTGCTCCTACAACAACTACTGCTGATACAACAACTCCTGCTCCTACAACAACTACTGCTCCTACAACTACTACTGCTCCTACAACAACTACTGCTCCTACAACAACTACTACTGCTCCTACAACAACTACTGCTCCTACAACAACTACTGCTGATACAACAACTACTACTACAACAACTACTGCTCCTACAACAACTACTGCTCCTACAACAACTACTGCTCCTACAACAACTACTGCTGATACTACAACAACTACTGCTCCTACAACAACTACTGCTCCTACAACAACTACTGCTCCTACAACAACTACTGCTCCTACAACAACTACTGCTCCTACAACAACTACTACTCCTACAACAACTACTGCTCCTACAACAACTACTGCTCCTACAACAACTACTGCTCCTACAACAACTACTGCTGATACTATGTCAACTACTGCTCCTACAACAACTACTGCTCCTACAACAACTACTGCTCCTACAACAACAACTACTGCTCCTACAACAACTACTGCTCCTACAACAACTACTGATACTACGTCAACTACTGCTCCTACAACAACTACTGCTCCTACAACAAACTACTGCTCCTACAACAACTACTGCTCCTACAACAACTACTGCTGATACAACAACTACTGCTCCTACAACAACTACTGCTCCTACAACAACTACTGCTCCTACAACAACTACTGCTCCTACAACAACAACTACTGCTCCTACAACAACTACTGCTCCTACAACAACTACTGCTGATACTACGTCAACTACTGCTCCTACAACAACTACTGCTCCTACAACAACTACTGCTGATACAACAACTACTGCTCCTACAACAACTACTGCTCCTACAACAACTACTGCTGATCCTACAACAACTACTGCTCCTACAACAACTACTGCTCCTACAACAACTACTGCTCCTACAACAACTACTGCTCCTACAACAACTACTGCTGATACTACAACAACTACTGCTCCTACAACAACTACTGCTCCTACAACAAACTGCTGATACTACGTCAACTACTGCTCCTACAACAACTACTGCTGATACTATGTCAACTACTGCTCCTACAACAACTACTGCTCCTACAACAACTACTGCTCCTACAACAACTACTGCTCCTACAACAACTACTGCTCCTACAACAACTACTGCTGATACTGACAACTACTGTCCTACAACAACTACTGCTCCTACAACAACTACTGCTGATACTACGTCAACTACTGCTCCTACAACAACTACTGCTCCTACAACAACTACTGCTCCTACAACAACTACTGCTGATACTACGACAACTACTGCTCCTACAACAACTACTGCTCCTACAACAACTACTGCTCCTACAACAACTACTGCTGATACTACGTCAACTACTGCTCCTACAACAACTACTGCTCCTACAACAACTCCTGCTCCTACAACAACTACTGCTGATACTACGTCAACTACTGCTCCTACAACAACTACTGCTCCTACAACAACTCCTGCTCCTACAACAACTACTGCTCCTACAACAACTACTGCTGATACTATGTCAACTACTGCTCCTACAACAACTACTGCTCCTACAACAACTACTGCTCCTACAACAACTACTGCTGATACTATGTCAACTACTGCTCCTACAACAACTACTGCTGATCCTACAACAACTACTGCTCCTACAACAACTACTGCTCCTACAACAACTCCTGCTCCTACAACAACTACTACTGCTCCTACAACTACTACTGCTCCTACAACAACTCCTGCTCCTACAACAACTACTACTGCTCCTACAACAACTACTGCTGATACTATGTCAACTACTGCTCCTACAACAACTACTGCTCCTACAACAACTACTGCTGATACTACGACAACTACTGCTCCTACAACAACTACTGCTCCTACAACAACTACTGCTCCTACAACAACTACTGCTCCTACAACAACTACTGCTGATACTACGTCAACTACTGCTCCTACAACAACTACTGCTCCTACAACAACTACTGCTGATACTACGTCAACTACTGCTCCTACAACAACTACTGCTCCTACAACAACTGCTCCTACAACAACTACTACTGCTCCTACAACAACTACAACTACTGCTCCTACAACAACTACTGCTCCTACAACAACTACTGCTGATACTACGTCAACTACTGCTCCTACAACAACTACTGCTGATACTACAACAACTACTGCTCCTACAACAACTACTGCTCCTACAACTACTGCTGATACTACGTCAACTCCTGCTCCTACAACAACTACTGCTCCTACAACAACTACTGCTGATACTATGTCAACTACTGCTCCTACAACAACTACTGCTGATACAACAACTACTGCTCCTACAACAACTACTGCTGATACTATGTCAACTACTGCTCCTACAACAACTACTGCTCCTACAACAACTACTGCTGATCAACTACTGCTCCTACAACAACTACTGCTCCTACAACAACTACTGCTCCTACAACAACTACTGCTCCTACAACAACTACTGCTGATACTACGTCAACTACTGCTCCTACAACAACTCCTGCTCCTACAACAACTACTGCTGATACTACGTCAACTACTGCTCCTACAACAACTACTGCTCCTACAACAACTCCTGCTCCTACAACAACTACTACTGCTCCTACAACTACTACTGCTCCTACAACAACTACTGCTGATACTACGTCAACTACTGCTCCTACAACAACTACTGCTCCTACAACAACTACTGCTGATACTACGTCAACTACTGCTCCTACAACAACTACTGCTGATACTACGTCAACTACTGCTCCTACAACAACTACTGCTGATACTATGTCAACTCCTGCTACAACAACACTGCTCCTACAACAACTACTGCTCCTACAACAACTACTGCTCCTACAACAACTACTGCTGATACTACGTCAACTACTGCTCCTACAACAACTACTGCTCCTACAACAACTACTGCTCCTACAACAACTACTACTGCTCCTACAACAACTACTGCTCCTACAACAACTACTGCTGATACTACTGTACAACAACTACTGCTCCTACAACAACTACTGCTCCTACAACAACTACTGCTCCTACAACAACTACTGCTGATACTACGTCAACTACTGCTCCTACAACAACTACTGCTCCTACAACAACTCCTGCTCCTACAACAACTACTACAACAACTACTGCTCCTACAACAACTACTGCTGATACTACGTCAACTACTGCTCCTACAACAACTACTGCTCCTACAACAACTACTGCTCCTACAACAACTACTGCTCCTACAACAACTACTGCTCCTACAACAACTACTGCTCCTACAACAACTACTGCTGATAACAACTACTGCTCCTACAACAACTACTGCTCCTACAACAACTACTGCTCCTACAACAACTACTGCTCCTACAACAACTACTGCTCCTACAACAACTACTGCTGATACTACAACTACTGCTCCTACAACAACTACTGCTCCTACAACAACTACTGCTGATACTACGTCAAACTGCTCCTACAACAACTACTGCTCCTACAACAACTACTGCACGTCAACTACTGCTCCTACAACAACTACTGCTCCTACAACAACTACTGCTCCTACAACAACTACTGCTCCTACAACAACTACTAGTCCTACAACAACTACTGCTCCTACAACTACTGCTCCTACAACAACTACTGCTGATACTACGTCAACTACTGCTCCTACAACAACTACTGCTCCTACAACAACTACTGCTGATACTACAACTGCTCCTACAACAACTACTGCTGATACTATGTCAACTACTGCTCCTACAACAACTACTGCTCCTACAACAACTACTGCTGATACTACGACAACTACTGCTCCTACAACAACTACTGCTCCTACAACAACTACTGCTGATACAACAACTACTGCTCCTACAACAACTACTGCTCCTACAACAACTACTGCTCCTACAACAACTACTGCTGATACTACGACAACTACTGCTCCTACAACAACTACTGCTCCTACAACAACTACTGCTCCTACAACAACTACTGCTGATACTACGTCAACTACTGCTCCTACAACAACTACTGCTCCTACAACAACTCCTGCTCCTACAACAACTACTGCTGATACTAAACAACAACAACAACTACTGCTCCTACAACAACTCCTGCTCCTACAACAACAACTGCTCCTACAACAACTACTCAACTACAACAACTACTGCTCCTACAACAACTACTGCTCCTACAACAACTACTGCTGATACTACAACAACTACTGCTCCTACAACAACTACTGCTGATACTATGTCAACTACTGCTCCTACAACAACTACTGCTGATACAACAACTACTGCTCCTACAACAACTACTGCTCCTACAACAACTACTGCTGATACTACGTCAACTACTGCTCCTACAACAACTACTGCTCCTACAACAACTACTGCTCCTACAACAACTACTGCTGATACTACGTCAACTACTGCTCCTACAACAACTCCTGCTCCTACAACAACTACTGCTGATACTACGTCAACTACTGCTCCTACAACAACTACTGCTCCTACAACAACTCCTGCTCCTACAACAACTACTACTGCTCCTACAACTACTACTGCTCCTACAACAACTACTGCTGATACTACGACAACTACTGCTCCTACAACAACTACTGCTCCTACAACAACTACTGCTGATACTACGTCAACTACTGCTCCTACAACAACTACTGCTGATACTACGTCAACTACTGCTCCTACAACAACTACTGCTGATACTACTGCTCCTACAACAACTACTGCTCCTACAACAACTACTGCTCCTACAACAACTACTGCTGATACAACAACAACTCCTGCTCCTACAACAACTACTGCTCCTACAACAACTACTGCTCCTACAACAACTACTGCTCCTACAACAACTACTGCTCCTACAACAACTACTGCTCCTACAACAACTACTGCTCCTACAACAACTACTGCTCCTACAACAACTACTGCTCCTACAACAACTACTGCTCCTACAATTGCTCCTACAACAACTACTGCTCCTACAACAACTACTGCTCCTACAACAACTACTGCTGATACTACGTCAACTACTGCTCCTACAACAACTACTGCTCCTACAACAACTACTGCTCCTACAACAACTACTGCTCCTACAACAACTACTGCTGATACAACAACTACTGCTGATCCTACAACAACTACTGCTCCTAAAACAACAACTACTGCTGATACAACAACTACTGCTCCTACAACAACTACTGCTGATCCTACAACAACTACTGCTCCTACAACAACTACTGCTGATACTATGTCAACTGCTCCTACAACAACTACTGCTCCTACAACAACTACTGCTCCTACAACAACTACTGCTCCTACAACAAACTGCTGCTCCTACAACAACTACTGCTCCTACAACAACTACTGCTCCTACAACAACTACTGCTCCTACAACAACTACTGCTCCTACAACAACTACTGCTCCTACAACAACTACTGCTCCTACAACAACTCCTGCTCCTACAACAACTACTACTGCTCCTACAACTACTACTGCTCCTACAACAACTACTGCTGATACTACGACAACTACTGCTCCTACAACAACTACTGCTCCTACAACAACTACTGCTGATACTACGTCAACTACTGCTCCTACAACAACTACTGCTGATACTACGTCAACTACTGCTCCTACAACAACTACTGCTGATACAACAACTCCTGCTCCTACAACAACTACTGCTCCTACAACAACTACTGCTCCTACAACAACTACTGCTCCTACAACAACTACTGCTCCTACAACAACTGCTCCTACAACAACTACTGCTCCTACAACAACTACTGCTCCTACAACAACTACTAGTCCTACAACAACTACTGCTCCTACAACAACTACTGCTCCTACAACAACTCCTGCTCCTACAACAACTACTACTGCTCCTACAACTACTACTGCTCCTACAACAACTACTGCTCATACAACAACTACTGCTCCTACAACAACTACTGCTCCTACAACAACTACTGCTCCTACAACAACTACTGTTCCTACAACAACTACTGCTCCTACAACAACTACTGCTCCTACAACAACTACTGCTCCTACAACAACTGATACAACTACTGCTCCTACAACAACTACTGCTCCTACAACAACTCCTGCTCCTACAACAACTACTGCTCCTACAACAACTACTGCTGATACTATGTCAACTACTGCTCCTACAACAACTACTGCTCCTACAACAACTACTGCTGATACTACGACAACTACTGCTCCTACAACAACTACTGCTCCTACAACAACTACTGCTGATACTATGTCAACTACTGCTCCTACAACAACTACTGCTCCTACAACAACTACTGCTGATACTACGTCAACTACTGCTCCTACAACAACTACTGCTCCTACAACAACTACTGCTCCTACAACAACTACTGCTCCTACAACAACTACTGCTGATACTACGACAACTACTGCTCCTACAACAACTACTGCTCCTACAACAACTACTGCTCCTACAACAACTACTGCTGATACTACGTCAACTACTGCTCCTACAACAACTACTGCTCCTACAACAACTCCTGCTCCTACAACAACTACTACTGCTCCTACAACAACTACTGCTCCTACAACAACTCCTGCTCCTACAACAACTACTGCTCCTACAACAACTACTGCTGATACTCAACTGTCAACTACTGCTCCTACAACAACTACTGCTCCTACAACAACTACTGATACAACAACTACTGCTCCTACAACAACTACTGCTCCTACAACAACTACTGCTGATACTATGTCAACTACTGCTCCTACAACAACTACTGCTCCTACAACAACTACTGCTGATACTACGTCAACTACTGCTCCTACAACAACTACTGCTCCTACAACAACTACTGCTCCTACAACAACTACTGCTGATACTATGTCAACTACTGCTCCTACAACAACTCCTGCTCCTACAACAACTACTGCTGATACTACGTCAACTACTGCTCCTACAACAACTACTGCTCCTACAACAACTCCTGCTCCTACAACAACTACTACTGCTCCTACAACTACTACTGCTCCTACAACAACTACTGCTGATACTACGACAACTACTGCTCCTACAACAACTACTGCTCCTACAACAACTACTGCTGATACTACGTCAACTACTGCTCCTACAACAACTACTGCTGATACTACGTCAACTACTGCTCCTACAACAACTACTGCTGATACTAGGTCAACTCCTGCTCCTACAACAACTACTGCTCCTACAACAACTACTGCTGATACTACGTCAACTACTGCTCCTACAACAACTACTGCTCCTACAACAACTACTGCTCCTACAACAACTACTGCTCCTACAACAACTACTGCTGATACTACGTCAACTACTGCTCCTACAACAACTACTGCTCCTACAACAACTACTGCTCCTACAACAACTACTGCTCCTACAACAACTACTGCTCCTACAACAACTACTGCTCCTACAACAACTACTGCTCCTACAACAACTACTGCTGATCCTACAACAACTACTGCTCCTACAACAACTACTGCTCCTACAACAACTACTGCTCCTACAACAACTACTGCTCCTACAACAAACTACTGCTCCTACAACAACTACTGCTCCTACAACAACTACTGCTGATACAACAACAACTACTGCTCCTACAACAACTACTGCTCCTACAACAACTACTGCTGATACAACAACTACTGCTCCTACAACAACTACTGCTCCTACAACAACTACTGCTCCTACAACAACTACTGCTGATACTACAACAACTACTGCTCCTACAACAACTACTGCTCCTACAACAACTACTGCTGATACTACGTCACAACTACTGCTCCTACAACAACTACTGCTCCTACAACAACTACTGCTGATACTACAACAACTACTGCTCCTACAACAACTGCTCCTACAACAACTACTGCTGTACTACGTCAACTACTGCTCCTACAACAACTACTGCTGATACTACGTCAACTACTGCTCCTACAACAACTACTGCTCCTACAACAACTACTGCTCACAACAACTACTGCTCCTACAACAACTACTGCTCCTACAACAACTACTGCTCCTACAACAACTGCTCCTACAACAACTACTGCTGATACTACGTCAACTACTGCTCCTACAACAACTACTGCTCCTACAACAACTACTGCTGATACTACAACAACTACTGCTCCTACAACTACTGCTCCTACAACAACTACTGCTCCTACAACAACTACTGCTCCTACAACAACTACTGCTCCTACAACAACTACTGCTCCTACAACAACTACTGCTCCTACAACAACTACTGCTGATACTACGACAACTACTGCTCCTACAACAACTACTGCTCCTACAACAACTACTGCTGATACTACATCAACTACTGCTCCTACAACAACTACTGCTCCTACAACAACTACTGCTCCTACAACAACTACTGCTGATACTACAACAACTACTGCTCCTACAACAACTACTGCTCCTACAACAACTACTGCTCCTACAACAACTACTGCTGATACTACGTCAACTACTGCTCCTACAACAACTACTGCTCCTACAACAACTCCTGCTCCTACAACAACTACTGCTGATACTATGTCAACTACTGCTCCTACAACAACTACTGCCACAACAACTCCTGCTCCTACAACAACAACTGCTCCTACAACAACTACTGCTCCTACAACAACTACTGCTGATACTACGTCAACTACTGCTCCTACAACAACTACTGCTCCTACAACAACTACTGCTGATACAACAACTACTGCTCCTACAACAACTACTGATCCTACAACAACTACTGCTCCTACAACAACTACTGCTACAACTACTGCTCCTACAACAACTACTGCTCCTACAACAACTACTGCTGATACTACGTCAACTACTGCTCCTACAACAACTACTGCTCCTATGTCAACTACTGCTCCTACAACAACTACTGCTCTACAACAACTACTGCTGATACTATGTCAACTACTGCTCCTACAACAACTACTGCTCCTACAACAACTACTGCTGATACTACGACAACTACTGCTCCTACAACAACTACTGCTCCTACAACAACTACTGCTCCTACAACAACTACTGCTGATACAACTGCTCCTACAACAACTACTGCTCCTACAACAACTACTGCTGATACTACGTCTGCTCCTACAACAACTACTGCTCCTACAACAACTACTGCTCCTACAACAACTACTGCTGATACTAACAACTCCTGCTCCTACAACAACTACTACTACAACAACTGCTCCTACAACAACTACTGCTGATACAACGTCAACTACTGCTCCTACAACAACTACTGCTCCTACAACAACTACTGCTCCTACAACAACTACTGCTCCTACAACAACTACTGCTGATATACAACTACTGCTCCTACAACAACTACTGCTCCTACAACAACTACTGCTCCTACAACAACTACTGCTGATACTACGTCAACTACTGCTCCTACAACAACTACTGCTCCTACAACAACTACTGCTCCTACAACAACTACTGCTCCTACAACAACTACTGCTCCTACAACAACTACTGCTCCTACAACAACTACTGCTGACAACAACTACTGTCCTATCAACTACTGCTCCTACAACAACTCCTGCTCCTACAACAACTACTGCTGATACTACGTCAACTACTGCTCCTACAACAACTACTGCTCCTACAACAACTCCTGCTCCTACAACAACTACTACTGCTCCTACAACTACTACTGCTCCTACAACAACTACTGCTGATACTACGACAACTACTGCTCCTACAACAACTACTGCTCCTACAACAACTACTGCTGATACTACGTCAACTACTGCTCCTACAACAACTACTGCTCCTACAACAACTACTGCTCCTACAACAACTACTGCTGATACTACGTCAACTACTGCTCCTACAACAACTACTGCTCCTACAACAACTCCTGCTCCTACAACAACTACTGCTGATACTACGTCAACTACTGCTCCTACAACAACTACTGCTCCTACAACAACTCCTGCTCCTACAACAACTACTGCTGATACTACAACAACTACTGCTCCTACAACAACTACTGCTGATACAACAACTACTGCTCCTACAACAACTACTGCTCCTACAACAACTCCTGCTCCTACAACAACTACTGCTGATACTACGTCAACTACTGCTCCTACAACAACTACTGCTCCTACAACAAATCCTGCTCCTACAACAACTACTGCTGATACTATGTCAACTACTGCTCCTACAACAACTACTGCTCCTACAACAACTCCTGCTCCTACAACAACTACTGCTCCTACAACAACTACTGCTGATACTATGTCAACTACTGCTCCTACAACAACTACTGCTCCTACAACAACTACTGCTCCTACAACAACTACTGCTCCTACAACAACTACTGCTGATACTACGTCAACTACTGCTCCTACAACAACTACTGCTCCTACAACAACTACTGCTGATACTACAACTACTGCTCCTACAACAACTACTGCTCCTACAACAACACTGCTGATACTATGCTCCTACAACAACTACTGCTCCTACAACAACTACTGCTGATACTATGTCAACTACTGCTCCTACAACAACTACTGCTCCTACAACAACTACTGCTGATACTACGTCAAACTGCTCCTACAACAACTACTGCTCCTACAACAACTCCTGCTCCTACAACAACTACTGCTGATACTGCTCCTGCTCCTACAACAACTACTACAACAACTACTGCTCCTACAACAACTACTGCTCCTACAACAACTACTGCTGTCCTACAACAACTACTGCTCCTGACAACTGCTCCTACAACAACTACTGCTGATACTACAACAACTACTGCTCCTACAACAACTACTGCTGATACTACGTCAACTACTGCTCCTACAACAACTACTGCTGATACTATGCTCCTCAACAACTACTGCTCCTACAACAACTACTGCTCCTATGTCAACTACTGCTCCTACAACAACTACTGCTCCTACAACAACTACTGCTGATACTACGTCAACTACTGCTCCTACAACAACTACTGCTCCTACAACAACTACTGCTCCTACAACAACTACTGCTCCTACAACAACTACTGCTCCTACAACAACTACTGCTCCTACAACAACTACTGCTGATACTACGTCAACTACTGCTCCTACAACAACTACTGCTGATACAACAACTACAACAACTACTGCTCCTACAACAACTACTGCTGATACTATGTCAACTACCTGTCAACTACAACAACTACTGCCCCTACAACAACTCCTACAACAACTACTGCTCCTACAACAACAACAACAACTACTGCTGATACTACTGTATAACAACTACTGCTGATCCTACAACAACTACTGCTCCTACCTACGTCAACTACTGCTCCTACAACAACTACTGCTGATACTACGTCAACTACTGCTCCTACAACAACTCCTGCTCCTACAACAACTACTGCTGATACTACGTCAACTACTGCTCCTACAACAACTACTGCTCCTACAACAACTCCTGCTCCTACAACAACTACTGCTCCTACAACAACTACTGCTACTACAACTACTGCTGATACAACAACTACTGCTGATACTCCTACGTCAACTACTGCTCCTAAAAACAACTACTGCTCCTACACAACAACTACTGCTGCTATACTACAACAACTCCTGCTCCTACAACAACTACTGCCCCTACAACAACCACAACAACCCTGCTCCTACAACAACTACTGCTGATATGTCAACTACTGCTCCTACAACTAACAACTACTGCTGATACAACAACTACTGCTCCTACAACAACTACTGCTCCTACAACAACTACTGCTCCTACAACAACTACTGCTGATACAACAACTACTCCTACTAAACAACTACTGCTCCACACAACAACTACTGCTCCTACAACAACTACTGCTGATACTACATCAACAAGCAACTACTGCTCCTACAACAACTACTGCTCCTACAACAACTACTGCTGATACTACGTCAACTACTGCTCCTACAACAACTACTGCTCCTACAACAACCCTGATGCAACAACTACTGCTCCTACACAACAACAACTACTGCTCCTACAACAACTACTGCTGATACAATGTCAACTACTGCTCCTACAACTACTACTGCTCCTACAACAACTACTGCTGATACTATTCATAACAACTACTGCTCCTACAACAACTACTGCTCCTACAACAACTACTGCTCCTACAACAACTACTGCTGATACTCAACTACTGCTCCTACAACAACCACTGCTCCTACAACAACTACTGCTGATACTACATAACTACTGCTCCTACAACAACTACTGCTGATACTACAACAACTCCTGCTCCTACAACAACTACTACTGCTCCTACAACTACTACTGCTCCTACAACAACTACTGTCAACTACTGCTCCTACAACAACTACTGCTGATACGACAACAACTACTGCTCCTACAACAACCACTAGTCCCACAACAACTCCTGCTCCACAACAACTACTGCTCCTACAACAACTACTGCTGATACTACTGTCAACTACTTGCCCTACAACAACTACTGCTGATCCCTACAACAACCACTGTCTCCTACAACAACTACTGCTGATACTACGTCAACTTCCTTCCTACAACAACTACTGCTGTCAACTACTGCTCCTCAACAACTTCCTCCTACAACAACTACTGCTGATACTATGTCAACTACTGCCCTACAACAACTACTGCTCCTACAACAACTACTGCTGATACTACGACAACTACTGCTCCTACAACAACTACTGCTCCTACAACAACTACTGCTCCTACAACAACTACTGCTGATACTACAACAACTACTGTCCTACAACAACTACTGCTCCTACAACTACTGCTCCTACAACAACTACTGCTGATACTACGTCAACTACTTGCTCCTACAACAACTACTGCTCCTACAACAACTCCTGCTCCTACAACAACTACTAACTCTACAGTCAACTACTGTCCTACAACAACTACTGCTGATCCCTACAACAACTCCCTGCTCCTACAACAACTACTGCTCCTACAACAACTACTGCTGATACTATGTCAACTACTGCTCCTACAACAACTACTGCTCCTACAACAACTACTGCTGATACTATGTCAACTACTGCTCAACAACAATACTGCCCTACAACAACTACTGCTCCTACAACAACTGCAACAACTACCTACAACAACTACTGCTCCTACAACAACTACTGCTCCTACAACAACTCCTGCTCCTACAACAACTACTGCTGATACTACGTCAACTACTGCTCCTACAACAACTACTGCTCCTACAACAACTCCTGCTCCTACAACAACTACTACTGCTCCTACAACTACTACTGCTCCTACAACAACTACTGCTGATACTACGACTACTGCTCCTACAACAACTACTGCTCCTACAACAACTACTGCTGATACTACATCAACCACTGCTCCTACAACAACTACTGATACTACAACAACTACTGCTCCTACAACAACTACTGCTGATACTAGGTCAACTACTGCTCCTACAACAACTACTGCTCCTACAACAACTACTGCTCCTACAACAACTACTGCTGATACCATCAACTACTGCTCCTACAACAACTACTGCTCCTACAACAACTGCCTGCTCAACTACTTGCCCAACAATAACTACTGTCCCACAACAACTACTGCTCCTACAACAACTACTGCTGATACTACAACAACTCCTGCTCCTACAACAACTACTGCTCCTACAACAACCACTGCTCCACATCAACTACTGCTCCTACAACAACTACTGCTGATCCTACAACAACTACTGCTCCTACAACAACCACTGCTCCTACACGTCAACTACTGCTCCTACAACAACTACTGCTCCTACAACAACTACTGCTCCTACAACAACTACTGCTCCCACAACAACTACTGCTGATACCAACAACACTGCCCTACAACAACTACTGCTCCTACAACAACTCCTGCTCCCACAAACAACTACTGCTCCTACAACAACTACTGCTGATACTATGTCAACTACTGCTCCTACAACAACTACTGCTGATACTACGTCAACTACTGCTCCTACAACAACTCCTGCTCCTACAACAACTACTGTTGATACTACGTCAACTACTGCTCCCACAACAACTACTGCTCCCACAACAACTCCTGCTCCTACAACAACTACTGCTGATACAACTAACCACTGCTCCTACAACAACTACTGCTCCTACAACAACTCCTGCTCCCACAACAACTACTCACTGCCCTACAACTACTAATGTGATACTACAACAACTCCTGCTCCCAAATAAACTGCTGATAACGTCAGCTACTGCTCCTACAACAACTACTGCTGATACTATGTCAACTCCTGCTCCTACAACAACTACTGCTCCTACAACAACTACTGCTCCTACAACAACTACTGCTCCTACAACAACTACTGCTGATACTACGACAACTACTGCTCCTACAACAACTACTGCTCCTACAACAACTACTGCTGATACTACGTCAACTACTGCTCCTACAACAACTACTGCTCCTACAACAACTACTGCTCCTACAACAACTACTGCTCCTACAACAACTACTGCTGATACTACGACAACTACTGCTCCTACAACAACTACTGCTCCTACAACAACTACTGCTGATACTACGTCAACTACTGCTCCTACAACAACTACTGCTCCTACAACAACTACTGCTCCTACAACAACTACTGCTGCTACAACAACTACTGCTGTCCTACAACAACTACTGCTCCTACAACAACTACTGCTGATACTACATCAACTACTGCTCCTACAACAACTACTGCTCCTACAACAACTACTGCTCCTACAACAACTACTGCTGATACTACGTCAACTACTGCTCCTACAACAACTACTGCTCCTACAACAACTACTGCTGATACTACGTCAACTACTGCTCCTACAACAACTACTGCTCCTACAACAACTACTGCTCCTACAACAACTACTGCTCCTACAACAACTACTGCTGCACTACAACAACTACTGCTCCTACAACAACTACTGCTCCTACAACAACTACTGCTCCTACAACAACTACTGCTGATACTACGTCAACTACTGCTCCTACAACAACTACTGCTCCTACAACAACTACTGCTGATACTACGTCAACTACTGCTCCTACAACAACTACTGCTCCTACAACAACTACTGCTCCTACAACAACTACTGCTGATACTACGTCAACTACTGCTCCTACAACAACTACTGCTCCTACAACAACTACTGCTCTACAACAACTCACTGCTCCTACAACAACTACTGCTCCTACAACAACTACTGCTCCTACAACAACTACTGCTCCTACAACAACTACTGCTGATACTATGTCAACTACTGCTCCTACAACAACTACTGCTCCTACAACAACTACTGCTGATACTACGTCAACTACTGCTCCTACAACAACTACTGCTCCTACAACAACTACTGCTCCTACAACAACTACTACTGCTACCTACAACTCAACTACTGCTCCTACAACAACTACTGCTGATACTACGACAACTACTGCTCCTACAACAACTACTGCTCCTACAACAACTACTGCTGATACTACGTCAACTACTGCTCCTACAACAACTACTGCTGATACTATGTCAACTACTGCTCCTACAACAACTACTGCTGATACTACGATCAACTACTGCTCCTACAACAACTACTGCTCCTACAACAACTACTGCTGATACTACGTCAACTACTGCTCCTACAACAACTACTGCTCCTACAACAACTACTGCTCCTACAACAACTACTGCTGATACTACGTCAACTACTGCTCCTACAACAACTCCTGCTCCTACAACAACTACTGCTGATACTACGTCAACTACTGCTCCTCGTCCGGCTACTGTCTACAGCAACTACTCCTCCTGCAACCAGCTCCTGCTCCTACAACTGCTCCTACAACAGCTACTGCTGATACTATGACAGCTAGCTGATCCTACGTCAACTCATAACTCCTAAAACAACTACTGCTCCTACAACAGCTACTGCTGATACTATGTCAGCTACTGCTCCTACAACAACTACTGCTGATGCTATGTCTTCTGCTCCTACAACAACTACTGCTTTGATACTGGGTAACTCCTGCTCCCTACAACAGCTTTCTGCTCCTAAAACAACTACTGCTGATACTACGTCAACTACTGCTCCTACAACAGCTACTGCTCCTACAGCAAGCTACTGCTCCTACTACAACTACTGCTGATCTATGTCAACTACTGCTGATACACGACAACTACTGATTCACTACAACAACTGCTGCTGATGCTACGTCAACTACTGCTCCTACAGCTCCTGCTCCTACAACAACCTGCTGCTGATCCTGCTCGTCAGCTGCTGTCCACTGCAACAGCTGCTTTGCATCACCACCTCTGCTCTGCTCCTACTCCTGCAACTGACTCCTCCCACAACTACTACTGCTCCTGCAACAACTGCAGTACTACGGCTACTGCTCCTACAACAACTACTGCTCCTACAACAACTACTGCTCCTACTCACGTCAACTACTGCTCCTACAACAACTACTGCTGGCACTATGACAACTACTGCTCTACAACAACTACTGCCAGCCTGCAGCAACTACTGCTGATGCTCTACGTCAGCTACTGCTCCTACAACCCAGCTACTGCTGATGCCTACGTCAGCTCCTGCTCCTACAACTCTACTGCTGATGCTATGTCAGCTACTGCTGATCCTACAAGCAGCTCCTGCTGATGCCTAAAACAACTACTATCCCTACAACAACTACTGCTGATGCTACAACAGCTACTGCTCTACAACAACTTCTGCTGGATGCTATGTCAGCTCCTGCTCCTACAACAGCTACTGCTGATGCTACAACTACTGCTCCTACAACAACTACTGCTGATACTACAACAGCTACTGCTGATGCCAAGCTACTGCTCCTACAACTTCTTCTGCTGATCCTCGATCAACTTCTGCTCCTACAACAGCTATATCCTACAACAACTGCTGCATCCTGCAACAACTACTGCTCCTAGATCAGCTACTGCTGATGCTATGTCAACAGCTACTCCTGCTCCTTCTCTTGATACTATGACAGCTACTGTCTGACTTCTGCACTGCTGATGCTATGACCTTCTGCTCCTACAGCAACTACTGCTGATACTACGTCAGCTCCTGCTCCTACAACAGCTACTGCTCCTACAACAACTACTGCTTTGATACCGTCTGCTGCTGATGCTGCATCGGCTGCTGTCTCCCTGGCAACTGCTGTTCCTGCATCAGCTACTGTCAGTGCTACGTCGGCTCATGTCCTACAACCAGCTCATAACTCCTACAAGTCTGACTACTGCTCCTACAACAACTACTGCTGATGCAACAACTACTGCTCACTACAACAACTACTGCTCCTACAACAACTACTGCTCCTACAACAACTACTGCTGCTACAACAACTACTGCTCCTACAACAACTCCTGCTCCTACAACAACTACTACTGCTCCTGCAACTACTATATCCTACAACAACTACTGCTGATACCACTGACCAACTACTGCCCTACCAACAACTACATGCATACAACAGCTACTGCTGATACTACGTCTTCTGCTCCTACAACAACTACTGCTGATACTACGCCAACTACTGCCCTACAACAACTACTGCTGACACTACGTCAACTCCTGCTCCCACAAACAACTACTGCTCCTACAACAACTACTGCTGATACTATGTCAACTACTGCTCCTACAACAACTACTGCTGATACTACGACAACTACTGCTCCTACAACAACTACTGCTCCTACAACAACTCCTGCTGCTACCACGTCAACTCACTGCTCCCACAACCTCTGCTGATACTATGTCCTTCTACTGCTCCTACAACTCCTGCTCCTACAACAACTACTGCTGATACCACGACTAACCACTGCTCCTGCAGCTAACTACTGCTCCTGCAACACTTCTGTCTACAACAACTCCTGCTGATACTACGTCA